>NC_088927.1:67180000-67470000 GCF_038396675.1 Hydra vulgaris | reverse complement strand
CTAACATGTCTGGTTTGTACAAAGGAGTACAAGCCATCATACTTATGAAGAGTTCTCAAGCACTCTACATGCCATGCAGCGCTCATAATCTTTACCTTTGGTGCTGGTGTTCATTTTCCTGAATCTTCTGTTGAAGTGAAGAACTATTTTGGTTGGGTTTAGTTACTTTTCAATCTTTCAGTGGAAATCCTATTCGATGGAAAATCTTGACTGAGACAACTGGTTGTTTCTTCATTAAACTTCACAAACCTGATGGAGTGTATGCATGGAGGCTGTAAAACTTCTAGTTATGGAGTGCATGCATTGAGGCTGTATAGTTCTAATATCTTTGCAAAAGCCTTGTGACCTTGATCTAATGACTGATCTATTAAATAAAAAAAAATCAATAGAGAAATGGATTCAGTCATTTGAATTCATTATCATGACAACCTTTTGATTCAAAGCTTTTCAAGCAATAAACTGTCTGTGTCTCATTGGATACTCTAAAGTGCGCCAATCTTTTTGGTCAAAAAGAATATCTTACTTCATTAAAGCTGTTAAATGGGATATACTAGAATAGCCTACATTTGTAATACGATTCCTGTTTCCATTGCCGAAGAAGAGCGGTTTTTCAGTAAGCTTGGTCTAGTCAAGACAGTGCTAAAATCTATAACGGCTCAAGCTTACCAATCTTCTAGTTATATCTATTGAGTACGATCTTGCAAAAAAATTTTATGAAGCAGACCATAGAATAGCTAATAAACTTTAAAGTTACAGTTTAAATTTTTTACATTTTATAATAAAGATCAGTTACTTATCTGTTTGTTTATCTTTTTGCTTGTTTTGTTTTGTTTGGTTTATTAAAAAATAAAAAAAATTTTAAATAAGTACACATTTCTTCAATTGGACTAAAAATGAGAAAATTGTTCTTTATTTCATTTGACCCATTTAATATTAATTTTATAAAACTGTTCCTTGGAAGTTCTAAAATTTTTACATCTTCTAAATTCATTGAAACGTAACTGCACTGAAAAGGTTATATGTTAGGTGAGGAGAAAATTGTAAAAATTGTAACAATAATGAAAAACAATTTATAGGAAAAAAACCCCACCTTTTAAGAATTCTTGCATTTCAATAAGTTCCAAGGAAGAGTTTTATAACATTGAGCTCAAATGGGTTAAATCGAAAGAAAAAATAATTTTCTTCTTTTTAGTCCAGCTGAATAAAAGGTGTATTTTTTTTTTTTGAATATTTTTTTAATTACTCTAATCTCTAGCTTAAACTTACTAATTTTATTATCAAAATAATTCATGATTTTTCTGTATAATGTAATTTTCTTAATCACTTAGAATTTCTCTTTGCCTAGTTGTGCTTAGAAATGGTTTGTTTAATTGCAAAGTATTATGATGATATTAAGAAAATGAACTTTAGAATGTAAAGCACATTTTTCTTCAATCATCTTTTATTAAATTTTAAAACAAAATTTGACAATATTTTCAATTTGCTAATGGCTAATCTGTTTAAAATTATCAAATCACTTTAAGTATATTTAATAAAACACTTTAATATATAAGTTAATTAAATCTAGACAGAGAAAAAAAGTATAATAAATTATTTCATGTGATCCAAATGATCTAGCAGTGTATGGATCACATTTATACAAAATGTTTTCATGTTATGACAAAAAAAGAGGTGCTTAAATAAACTTCTGAATCTGTAAACATTTTGTAATTTGGACATATTTGTAATGCAGTGAAATAAGAAAAGGTGAAAAAAATAGCAGCCTTCTTGACTGTAGTGGTCCCTGCGGCCTTGGGGAGGTGAATTCAGTATTCATTTTTTGAATAATAGGATATGATGGGGTGCTAGGCAAATTTTAAGCCCAGACGTCATTAAAAGTTGCGGCGGGTCTGTATATATATATTAAATATTATTTTATTTTTTAAAGCACCCATGATTTCTGGTGATACGTCAGATGAGGAATCAGATGAAGAGAGTAATGGAACCTCTTGGAGTAACATGCCTAACAATGCTGTAGTTGGCAGTGAACTTGGTGCTAATATTCCATCATCTTCTGTGTCTAATTCATCAGAGTATCATCCACAGTTAGGAGGCCCATTTTCTGCGCTGGTTCAGAGCATGTGGCCTCAAAATATATTATCACAAATTCAGCAGGTTTTTTTCAAATATTTTGTCTTAAATTGTTTTTGTAAATTTTTTGTATACTTTTTTTTTATCAAGTTTTTTATTTGATGTTAATCTTTAAAATTACATAAAATACTTGAGTTTTTTTATTGCCCATATTTCTGTTTAATGTTTTGTTTTCCAATTATATTTAGAACTAATATTAGTGATTTAATTTTTAAAAGGAAGAAAAAACGACATGTCAATATGATGAATTTGGTTTTCGTATTGAACAAGGTAAAATAGAGTTTAATAAATTATAATTCTAAAAAATATGTATTTTTTAATGTTTCTGCTAAACCGATTGCAGGCTGTAAGGAATTGCAAGAGATTTAATAAAATTATTTGATCATTTAGAGATAGTGTCTCGATAAAAATACTCATCTTGGGCAGATGTTAAATGCATCCGGCTACTGTCTTGTAGAAGGCCTCCTAGGCAAAGACTTAAGGGGTAAACAGATTCTATCTGTTGACCAGCCTCACACTCCTTCTTCATCTATTAGGCTGGCGCAGATGTATTTTTAAAACATTGTTTCCAGTTAAGGATGTTGAATGCTGGATTTTCTTGACTCAATGCATGGGTTTTTCTTGTGTCTCTGTTTTTATGACTAGGCAACACTTTTTTTTATCTCCTAATGTGGGCACAGCTCTAAAACTCAGTTTTATGGTTCTAAGCCCGGGTGGTAGTCAGGTTTCCCAAACACTGTGGTAGCTCTCAGAGAGGCTGATTCCATCAACAACTGAAAAATATCAAAGTATTAACAATGCCATTTTGCACATGGATGGCGTCTATGTTTGTACTTTTGGTGTGCATTGCGGAGGCCACATTAGCAGCCCTTTGTTACGGCTTAGGGTTTTTTAATAGTAATGAGGCAATTGCTTGGGCTATTAAATGGTGTTCTGAGTACTATCTATGCTTTGAGTCAAGTTCTTCAACAAATTTAAAAATGAATAAAATACCAAAAACTATAAATCACAAAAAACCATCATCATCACCAAGTTCTCTAAACCTATCATTCACTAATATTCGTGGTCTTCGAAGTAAGTTTTCTTCTGTTGAGTCTTATCGCTTGCAAAGTTCACCAGACCTACTTGCTCTTTGTGAGACTAATTTGAGTTCAGCTGTCTCATTTTTGCGATCTTAGTGTTGATGGTTATCTTCCTTTAATTCGTAAAGACTCCAATAGTCACATGTTTGGCCTGGGCATTTATATTTGTAAGAATTCACCCATTTGTTGTGAAACTAGGTTTGAATCCACAGACTATTCTTTCATATGCTTTCGTTTAGAATCACTTCACTCTATTGCCTTTCTTTTTGTTCTATATCGCTCTCCTTGATCTCAAAACTGCACTGGTTTTGATGTTATTTCTGATCATATTGACCAAGCCCTCTCTCTTTATCCATTAGCTAATATAGTTATTGTTGGTGACTTTAATGCTCACCACTCTGAATGGCTTGGCTCTAGTGTCAGTGATTCTGCAGGCATTAAAGCCCACAACTTTTGCCTCTTTCTATCTTTAACTCAAATAGTCAACTTTCCAACTCGCTTTTCAGACATCTCAAATCATTTACCTTCTCTACTCAACTTATGTCTTTTTTCTGATCCTAGTCAGCTCAGTTTCTCCACAATTACCCTTAGGTGCTTCTGATCACAGTTTGATCTCTCTAAAACTAATATCTCGTTCTTCTTCATCACTTGAATCCCCCTATTATCGCACCTCTTACAACTACCTTAAAGCTGACTGTGATTCTTTCCATGATTTTCTTCGTGATGGCCCTTGGGTAGAAATCTTTCGTCTTCCTGTCAACAAATGTGCTTCTTACATAACTTTGTGGATTCAGGCTGGCATGGAATCTTTTGTTCCCTCTCAATGATTCCAGGTCAAGCCTCACTCTCCTCCATGGTTTTCCTCACACTGTGGTACTGCGATTGCCAATCGAAACTGTTACTTCCATATCTATCAGCAAAACAATTCGAAAGAAAACAGATGTCTGTTTATTACTGTTATAAACCATTGTAAAAAGGTTTTGTCTAAGGCCAGAGCCCGCTATACTCAGGTCATAAAATCTCGTACCTCATCTCAAAAATTAAGCTCTCGTTGTTTCTGGAGAATCTTTAATAGTATCAATAATAAGGGCAAATCTGTAATTCCACCTCTCTTGTATGGTTCAGACTTTGTCACCTTACCTAAAGACAAAGCTGAATTGTTTGCTAAAAACTTTTCATCAATATTATCTCTTGATTTTACTAGCTGCTTTCTACAATAAAATAAAATTACTTTAAAATAAGATAATTCAATAAGATAAAATTGCCAACAAACAGGCAGTCTGCCTGAGTTAGTTGTCAAACAGGTTGATCCATTGCTTGACATTCGTATCACTCCAGCTTCTGTATCTAAAATGATTTCCTGCCTAGACTCTTCTATAGTTTATGGCCCGGACAACATACCTGTTATTGTTTTGCAGAAGTGTTCTCCGGAGCTGGCGTCTATACTCTCAAAACTATTCAGAGTCTTGTTTTCCAGCCTGCTGGAATGTGGCATCTGTGGGCAGCACTCTTCTTCTTATTCTATAACTTTAGGAGTTCCTCAAGGTTCAATTCTTGGCCCTATACTCTTTTTAATTTACATTAATGACATTAAGATGGCATTGTTCCCTGATGATACTACCATTTATTCTTGTCATGATAAGAAGCCAGCACTCTCTAATTTCTTGGACATTTGAACTTGAAAAGGATCTCACTTTTGCTACAGCATGGGGCTCACAGTGGCTCGTGAACTTCAATACAGATAAAAAATTTTTCAGTCAATCGTTATCACAATAAGTTAGATCTTCCTATATTTATCAATGTACTATGTATGATATAGTGATGTACTCGATGAGTCATCTACTATTCATCTTCTAGGATTAACTCTTACTTTCGATCTTTCTAGAAAACTATTTATCAAATCAGTTGCAAAATTAGCATTTGCAAAAAATTGCTTTCTTATGCAACATTTGCATAAGAAAGTGTCAAGCTCTTTATCGAGCTTGACACTTTCTTACTTCAGATTCTATTCTCTATCTCTATAAATCTCAAATCCGGCCTTGTATGTAATACTGTTGCCATATCTGGGGTGGATCTTCTAATGATGCCCTTTCTCTTTTAGACAAGGTGCAAAAACGCATTGTAAACATAGTTGGACCTGCTTTTGCAGCCAAACTCTAACCATTATCAAATTGTTGTAATGTTGCTTTTCTTTCTCTTTTCTACAAATACTATAATGGGGACTTCTCTAAAGAGCTAGCCTCTTTTGTGGCATCTACTAAAATTCATTCTCGTGTTACTTGCCATTCAATTAAGTCTCATCCTTTTTCTGTGACAATTTGGATGATACAACAAACGTGTTTTATTGGGGGTAGTGAAAACAATCAAATATTTTATATTAGATATAAGTATTATTGACCTTTTATTTTTTTTACATGAAAAACCTGTAACAAAAAATTTTTTTTTACAAATAAATAGCAATTATTTTACTCGGTTTCCTGTGCATTTATAAAAACAATAAAGTTTAGCATAAACATTTGAAAAATGAATTTAAAAATTGTCTATGTTTCTAGCACAAATAATAAAGTATTTCTATAATATACTGACTGAAAAAAGTTGTGAAAAAATTGTATATCAAAAAATGTTTTTATTTTCGTTATATTCTTATCTGCTTTTTTCCTCGATTTTTATCGATTTTGGTAGTGTAAAAGAACAATGGACGATTTTGGTAGTGGAAAAAAAATGCCTTCAAAAAAAAAAAAAAGAAAACAAAAACAGTTTATTATAAAGATAAATTAATATTTTGACAACATTTTTTTTAATATTCAATTTTTTTTAGCTTATTTTATTTAGACTTTCTATTTCGTATAGTCTTCGTTTTCTTTCTTTGAGTATTGCTGTTTTATTCTCTCTAGTATAATACTTATAGCTTTGTTTTGCTGCAACTTTTTAAAATGCTTACTATATAAAAATATGGTCATGTTGTCTAAAAAAATTACTTTAGGCGTGGACAAACAAGGGGTGTGACCACACCGCTTCCCAAAGTGTTTCAATTTAATTATTTGAGTTAAGGTTCAAGCTACACTAAGAATCCACATGACTTGATATAACTTTTAAATCATTTTATCCTGCTGTTTTTTAAGAATCAAACAAAACCGATCTTGATTCTACCTTGTGTGGAGCTTCTGAAGATCCCTCAATTAGATTACGATGGACTGCTTATATTGAAGCATCACAAAAAGGAGTTGTTGAGGATTTGACATGGGATAAGGTAATTCCGATTATAGAAGCATACTTTTTAAATTGCTTTTCCTTTTTTTCAAATAATTTTTCTTAAAGAGACCATATAAAAGTGTGATATAAGTAAGATATTTAAAAAATAACATGAGTCTGGATAAGAAAGAAAGTCTGGGTAAGAAAATTGAATTCCAATAACAGAAAAATAAAAAAGTTTTAAATGAGCAAATATTTTTTATTGCTCCACTCATAATATAATTATAACTATTCATTTTTAATTATTATTAATTCATATTTAATTATTATTTTAATTGTTGTTAGCTAAATTTAGTTATATTATTATACTGAATATATATTTCTCTGGTCAGCAGACTAAAGAACCAAAAGTCAAAAGTTACGATTTTTTTTTATAATCTCAATGTGACTGTTTTTAATGAGCACATAACTGTACTTGAGTACATAAGTGGAAAAGTACGTTTTTTTTTCATAATCTCAACGTGACTGTTTTTAATGAATACATAACTGTACAAAAGTACATCATCAAAATCATGTCAGAAATATATGTGTACAATGCAACGCAGCAATTTTTTTTCAACATAAATTATTCATACAATTGAAGAGTACAAGGGAAAAAATGGAAAAATATTCTTAATAAAAATTACAAAAGTTTTGTTAAACATGTTAACTTTAGATAAATTAATCAAGAAATGTTTTGTTTTGTTTTTCCAGTTTTTAGACTTTTTTGCTTTATATGAAGACTTACAAATGATCAATATATACCTCTCAAAACTTTTTAAATGTGACTATGCCGTTTTTTTCCCTGTGGTCTTCAATTATGTTGACTTTTGTTATGTTTTTTGTTTCTCCTGTAAAGTTACGATTTCGGACTTATTTGCTTTAATCCACCCTTTACTTATTTTAGTTTTTACTTATTTATTTTTATTTTTCGTTACATTTTGGATGCTATGATTGATCAAGTTTTATTTGGCTTAATTGAAACATTTTAAACATGATTTACTTGGCTAGACTTGAAAGATTTTAAATTAAATAGTTTAATAAAAGCCTTAATTTACAGTTGCTTATCACTATTAGTACAATTCTCTTTCACAAAAGGTACTCTTGCATGATTAATAAGTTTTGCAAAATTAAATAAACTAACCCCAAGCTTATTATAACATCACCCCCACCCCACCCCTCCTGTTTATTAATTTTTACTTGTTTCTGATTTTTTTGAGATATAATATTTGTTATTAACGAAAAAGTTATGACTAAAAAAAAATCAATTGTAAACTGGCTTTAAAAATTAAAAAAATATAAATATCAGTCACAAATAAAAATAAAGTTTTTCAATGTAATCAGGCTTTAAATATTGTCGACCTATAAAAAAATTTCATTCATCTTGATTTTTTGAAAATTGGCTATGGTTTATTTCTCACCATAGTAGAAATTTATATAAGCATATTAAATCTTATTAAAGTTATTAAACAGCTGTAAAAAAAAGTACATTTGACCGTAAACAAGAATTTAATCTTTTATGAAAAATAATTTATGCATTTTATGAAAAATAATTTATTCATGTTATGAAAAATAATTTATGCATGTTATGAAAAATAATTTATGCATGTTATGTAAAAGATTTATGAGGTTTTGATTATAAGTCAACAATAAATTCAAATTAGACTTAAGAAAAATTTCCACCCAACCTTTTATTAAGATCCGCTGTTTATTAGATTTTTAATCAAGTTACCACCCCTTTTTTATTCCCACCCCCTTTGTATTAAGCATGTGAGAATACATTTGAGGGGTCATTAATAAAATATGGTAATGCAAAAATTTTTAACAGGTAAAATGCGGGAATAATGTACAGAAATAAGGTTAGGAGTGTTGACGCTTCAGACAAAGGAGTGCTGCTACATAAACTGAGGGTTTGGGTTGGGGCAGTCAAATATTGTTAGGGGTTAGAAAAGTTTATTCACACTTTATTCTCGCATTTACCTGTTAAAAATTTTCGCATTTTGCATCTCCACACCCCCGACCCCTTTCAGGTGTTAGTTGCATTAAGGTTTTAGTTGTATGATGAATTATGAGCATTATGTATTTGTACATTGCATTAAAAAACTTATTTGTAAGTAAAGGTTACTGTATAGCAGTTAGGGCATAATGGATCTGGCAAAATAAAAGAATCCGGATCCTACCTGGATTTTTTTATATTAAAATAATTAAAATCCGGATCCAAATCTGGATCCAATTTTAACTTAAAAACAAATAAAAAAACTATTTTATACACAAAATTTTTAAAATATATAACCACAGTTATTTTTGTGAAATAAATGCTTTGTAGCATTTAATATTATTTTAGTAGTAACTTTTTAAAAAGCATAAGGTATCAATAGTGTTATCGTTTAAGCTACTCCTAAGTTAGGTTACAAACATTCCGCATGCACTAAAAGCTCGTTGACTATCAACAGATGTTGGTCGGATAGTTTGAAATAAAGTCTCTAAATTAAAAGTACGTTTTTTTTTGTTGACTCAAAAACAGAGAATTTTTTATTGCGAGATTTTATACTGAGATCTTCATTATTTTGTAGTAAATTAAGTAGTGGGTTGATTAAACGGCCAAGTTTAATCATAACAGATGCAACAGCTTTTTCATATGGCATCCTCCCGACGACACGTACAAGTCCAAGATTATAAAGGCTTCCATTTGTGTGCACACTGGTGTTTATATAACGATGCGGTTTAAATGGAATATTTTGATCAATAGTTAATCTAAATCTGATTTTGTTAGCTTTCATGTCTTTTAATTTGGCCGTTAATTGAGCCTCGATGTCTTTAGCACGGTCCATTATAATATTTTTAATGTAAGTTGAACTAAAAGGTCTCAATTTTTCACTGGTCCAGAAATCATTACCAATTGAAAAAACTCTTTTGACTGCTGCATTATTACCAAGAGAGCTCAACACAGAGTTTTCTATATTTCTGGTTCTAATAAACTTTAAGAAAGTATATATGTACTTTTTATAGTCAATATTAGTTTTACAATTATTATTAATTTAGGAGAATGTTATTAACATAATGCACCCTGGATTTTATGATCAAGGGTGCATGCTTTCCCCAACCCTTTTAGAAAAACGCCTTCAAATTGAAAAAAATTAAACCATCTGTCAAATTAACATAAAAAGTATGAGAAGGTAAAATAATTTACCAATTATTTAACATTATTTGAGTAATTTACAACTGACATAGGTCATATCAGTGTGTAAGGCAGAGCCATTTTCCTCGACATTACTAATTTCAACACAATACGTTTTTAGTCACTGACACAACATAATAAAACACTACATATTGCTTTAAAGTGACGAAAAACTAAAGCCTAATTCTTGTTATATTATTTATAACATGAACTTTAATTAATTAACAAGATGAATAGTAATTAAATAATAAGAAATGAACGTAAATTATACAGAAGTTATTAATTTTTTGGTATCCCTGTGATACATTTTTCTTTAAAAAAGAAAATTGTCATTAAAACGTTAAATGCACACAACTAAATAAATTTATTAAAAATAACTAAGCAATTGAGTACAAATATGTTTGAAACAAAAAAAAAATTAATTTACAATCAAACATATGTATAACAAATTGAAAAAAATATGTAAACTTTGATCTTTTATATTGCATTAATGTGTCATATGACAAACCTAAAATAAAAATCGTAACAAATAAGTAGACATAAAAGAAAAAGAAAAAAAAAAAATTTTTTTAACAATAGAATGTAGCATCATTATATTATGATAATTGGGTAATGAATCAATTTAACTATATTTAAGTTTAATTGATGAAAAACAAATAAAATTTTAACTGAAAAAAACCAAAACAAATCAAATATACAACATAATATATTATTAAAAAAAAAATTACAAATTAAAAAAAAAAAATTACAAATTAAAAAATAAAATTATAAATTAAAAAAAACAAACAAACTACAAATTAAAAAAAATAAGTCACAGAAGAAAAAGCAGCAACAAAAAAGTTATAAATATCTTCAATGATAGAAGACATTTACAACCTTTTGGTTGCTGCTTTTTCTTCGGTGCCTCCCAACACCGAAGTAAGGATGAGCCCTCCTTTTGAAGGATGGCTCATCCATATCGCCATTACTACACCACTTATTGAAGGACATCTTTGAGAGAAGCCCTGGGTGTTGGGAGCAATA
The DNA here is from genome assembly GCF_038396675.1 of Hydra vulgaris. Lineage (NCBI taxonomy): Eukaryota > Metazoa > Cnidaria > Hydrozoa > Anthoathecata > Hydridae > Hydra > Hydra vulgaris. Next base: position 67,459,356 of record NC_088927.1, on the reverse strand, counting down.
ACCTCTGTATTGCTCAAATGTTAACAACTTTAAAATTACAAATAGAAGGATATAATAAAAATTAAAAATATTTTCAATTCTATTTAATCAAAATATAAAGCATAACCTTATCATTTTCACAGGATGAAGAGGACGCTAAAAATATACAAAAAAAAAAAAAAAGAGAGTAAATTAAAAAGGGTTAAACTTGTGAAAAATTTAATTTTATTAAAAATATGAGTAATATGCGAACAGTTTAAAAATGTCATATTTATATTAAATAATTCTTTCACCTATTGCACATATTTCTCCATACAAAATATATAAAATTTAAAACACAGCCCTACCAGTTATGCTTTTACGAGACACTAAAGACAAAAAATATACCTCAGAATAATCGATAAAATAATATTTACATAAAAATAAATATATAATTATAATATTTTTACCTATTCCCCTCATTTCCTCCATAAAGTTGCCTAAAGTAAGAAAAAAGATAAGTGAAGCTAAAACTAACTAAAAGTAAACTAAAAATAATTATAAACTAAACCAAAACTGTAAACTAAAATAAACTTTAAATCTTAATATCTGTACCTCAGAAGACAAAGGTGGGTTGTCAAGTTTTTTGTGAAAATGAGTTATGTATGAGAACTTTTTAGTTTTTTCAGTATCTACAGAGTATAAAGACTCTAGTCCTATGATGATATGAAACAAAGTTGGGTCAATATAAAAGGTCTGGTGTCCCAACAATGTTCAAAGGAAAAACGCCTGTTATCCAGAAATGACTTTTCACTTTTTTATTTAACTTTTTATTTATATTTTGTCAAAATTATATTTCATGTGCCTTAAGACAAATTAATTAAAACACGAAAAAAATTAACATAAATTTAACCATCAAGAAGAAGCCTAAACTAAATAAGTCTAGCCTAATATCATCCATTTAAACTTTACTTTTAATTGAAAGTAGTAATAAAAAATCTTAAACGAATCCTGAAGATTACGATCTTTCCTATATAATTTTTTTTCTACTCTAAACAGCACACACAAATAATTTTTATATATAACAAACTGTCATTTAAAATAATACAATAATCTTATGACTTTAAAAAAATATATATATCAGCTAGATGTTTGAAAAAAAATTAGCTTAGCAAATAATAATAAAAAAAATTATTAAAAACATACAATTCTGATAATAAACATACTGCTAACAAAGAAAAATTAAAAAAAAAAACGTTGTAAACCCTTTATTGAAAACTTAAATATTATTTCTTCAAAAAAATTATTAGTAAACATTTTTAAAAATTTCACAAAGCTTTACAATATTTTGTTCTTCTATACCACATAAATACATCATCTGATAAATCTAAAATAAAAAATGTAATGAATAAGTAAATAAATAAGGAAAGCATTACATACAAAAAATGAAAATCAATGTACCTTATAGAGAAAAGCTGTTGTGATTTACCAGAGTAGTAGTTGTAAAATATTACTATTTCATGTTAGCTTTTACAAAATAATTTATGCTGAAACATCATGATTCCAAAATATTTATAGCAAAATCATGTAGTAAACAGCGCTAAAGACAAAAAATCAAGTTAAGATAAAACAAATTGTATATATGGCAAAATAATTTGTATTGGCTTTTAGTGAATTTTAGTGAAAATTTTAGTGAAAAGCAGTGATTTTTAATAAAATTACCTATTTACCATTTTTAACAATAGACACCAAAATGAAGATAAGCCATATGTCTATCAACTCAAAAGATAAAAAAAAAAACATCACAGCAACAACACACAATAGCACACATAAGGATATATAATATGCATATAACATAACTTAAGTAACATAACATTCTTATATAACAGTACATAAGAAACAACATTACGCAAAGTGTTATTAAAATACATTATGTATTTTTAGAATAATTAATAATAAAGGCTTGAAAACACCTAGACCTAAAGCAGTAACAGTTTGACACTAAACACTATCGTGTAACCCTCTGTTATAAGTACATCACTTAGCTAGCAAAGTTGACAAATCTTGCTCTAAACGTTTACCAAGTCACAGCACTTAAAAAACACGGAAACAACATAATATAAACATATTTACCAACTATAAACACAATAAATGTTTTTAAATATGTATATAAGGTTAAATATATACCTTATACATATTTAAACACATTTTTAAAACAATTATATAACACATACTAACACATACACAAACATCCAAAAAACACTTTACATTATTTTAAAAACACATTGATAAAACAACTATAAACCACTTATTACCACATACACATAACACATACATATTTAAAAAGTATATATGCAAAACAATAAACGTGTGCAAACACAAATTTTAAAAATGAGAAAATTTAAAAGATTCAAAGTAAACAAAATATATATTTACAAACAATACTCTTTACCTTCTTTTTTTTTTCATAAGAACTGTAATCCTCATAACAAAATTTAACCTTTACATACAATAACATACAGTGATATGCCATGTCAGTGTTGGCACAAAATTTTAATTTATTTTTCTAAATTTTCTAAAAAAGAACAAAAATAGTTAATAGCATCACAGAAATTTCAAAGTAGTAATAACCATTTTATGGAAATAGCATTAGTATAACTTTAAATAACATCCTTAACCCTATTTTTCTTCTAAAAAATAAAAATAAAACTGCTAAAAGAAAAACTAAAACAAACAAAATATAAACAATATAAAAAATTAAAATCCTTTCTACTTTATCTAATAAAAAATTAAATCCTTTTTACTTTATCTAATAAAAATGTATATATAACTATTTTATATACTTACTTTAATTATAATATGATCTTAACAATAATTATTTTATAATATGATCTTAACAATAATTATCTCAATATGATTCTTTATGTAATATATCTAAACTAATAATTAAATTCCAAAAGGAAAAAAGTTTTAACTCGCTTAAGAGATCTTTCTCCAATGACCACGTGCATTTTGAGAACGCGCTCTTTCAAAGCCTAGTAACTAATTAAACGGCGTTAAACATTAAACGTTTTCTGTAGCAATTATATTAAGATGTGTTCATTTTTGAAGTGATTAAATATTTCCACTCATCTTTTATCAATTTCAACATATTCATTTTTCCATAATTCTAATTTATCTAAATTTAAATACAAATTTATTCTTCTCATTTCATCATACTATTGTAATTGATTTTAATATCAGGGATTGCTGTTGATAAAAACTCACAATACTTTTCAATATATACCTAAATAACTTGTGAATTCAAAAAACACTATTGAAAACTATGATGTCTTGTGATATTTGTTTCAGACCATTCTTCGACATTGAAAAGCATGCTTGATAAAAAGCATGAAATAAAATGCTTGCTTTTATCAAGCATGAAATAAAATGCATGCTTGATAAAAGTTCTGCACTTTTTTGGTAAATTTATCTCCTACCCCATGATTTGATTCATCTAAATTTAATAGTTCTTTTTTTTTTTTTTACCAATAAAGGAGTAAAACTATTTTTTATTTATGATTTATAATAAGACTAACTTCTGCAGCAGATATATTATCGCTTTCGATCTTTTGAATCGTTTGGTGAAATAAAGTTGCCTGCCCTTGTGTACAAAATACATAAATATCTCTGATAATTCATTACTTAAAAAAGATTCCAGAATTAAATAGATTCTAAAATTAAAATACTCACTTGAATGCCCTTGGAAACATGAAAATACCTTACTAATATTGAATACAACTTGGTTTCATTGTGATTTAAGGCATCAGATAAAATTATAATTTTTGCATTTTTAAGTCTTTTTCAATACTTTATTACTATAGCTTTACATTTTGTCCTAGCACATGAAAATTTAGCGTTATGAAATTTTTTCATTAAATAACTTGTGCAATCCATACTTCTAAAACTTTGATTATGAATTATGGTATAAAATGCAAATGTTCCCTCCATCACAGCTAACTGTTTTTCAACCTCAGAATAATTATTAGTTTTAATAAAATTTGTTACTTTGCTAGTGGAAGCTGAAGCATGATTAATGACTTCTTATGTTTATTAGTGTTCAAGTGTTTTGTTATAGCAGTTCTCCCTCCAACTGCAATACAAAATTCTCCTCTGCAAGTATTACAAAAAACATTTCACTTTCTGTTATAATAATTATTTTTATTACTGTCATTATTGTTGTTGTTATATTATTATTGTTATATTATTATAGTATAACTTTTTATAATTACTACTATTATTGATATCTATATTATATTTATTGTTGTTATTATCACTATTTTTATTGAATTTGACAGGTGTTTACTTTATATTAGTACTTATTATTAGTTGTAAATATCCTTGATGTAAGAACTTTTATTCAGAAATATATTTTCTTGATTTGATTTTTGATTTGATTTTTGGTTTGATTTTTGATTTGATTTTTGATTTGATTTTTGATTTAATATGAGGAAATCAAATTTGTTTTTCAATTGATCATTGAAATTACATTTTCTCTTGTTCAATTCCTTAATTTATTGTTTTAATTTTAATTTTTCCATTCCTTAAATGAAATAAAATAATAAAAATAATGTAAACATATTATGTAAAAATAAAATTCTAAATTCAAGAATAAAACACACCGATTGTATCTACTTGAGTAAAATATTTGCAAATATAAAAAAAAACACTAAGTACTAGTTAAACGATTGAAACAATGGAATATGAGATAAACTGTGAATTCTCGTGGTAAGAAATCATGTTATCCCAATGTGAGCCGAGAATTGAGTTAAAGATGGATGGTTAAGCACCAAACTAGCCTATACAACAAAGTTGAAAAAAATTTATATTAAAACATTTGTATTAACAAAGTTTATATTATAAATCGATTTATGTAGTGTTTCTTTGCAAACACCATTATACTATACTTAAAATTTTTAAGTGCACTGAATTGCAATTAATTTTTTGGTTCAGTGGCTTTTGTTAAAAACTTTTATACTTTGTGTCTAATTATCATATTTCAACATATTCATTGTATTTTATATTGTCTCAATTAATCAGAAATCACTCATGTTAAACAGTTTAGTTGCAATTAGTTTTAAAATATTAAAATTAATTTTAAGGTATCAAAAAAGAGCACAAATAGGAGGGCACTGATCAAGGTAGAACAGGACCTAAAAACGAAGGACTGTTCTTCCAAAAGTAAGACAATTGGTCATCATATTAAATAAAAGTCCATCAATTGCAATGAGATCTGTTAGTAATTGGCAACAGTATCTTTTGCTTGTAATTTCTGATATCGTTTTGGGATGAACTTTGAACTGTTTTTGTAGGATTTAATAATGACACTTCTATTTTATGTTTAAAATTATAATCTTTAAATGCTTTTGAGTTTACTTAACACTTGTGCAGTCTCCTTTGATGTTACAATGATGTTACAAGTTTTGCATTGAGAAGTTTAATTTACTTTAGACTTTAAAAAATGTTCCCAAACAGGAGTATTGGATTTAAACTCTTGGAAAGTTATTTTAAATTTTTTTTCTAAATTGCTTTGAAATAATATAATGCTTCAAAGTGCAACAATTAAAACTATGTGTAAACTATAATGGTATGCAATGTTACCATTATAAAAAGTAGATTTTATGTAAAAATAACATGGATCAGAATACCGGATCTAGATTTCAAAAAAGTGGTACGGGTATTTGGTTCCTGATCTTGGATCCGACTATGCCTTAATAGCAATGTTTTGAGTTTGAGTAACTTTAACACTGTCATATTAAAATATTTATTCTATAACTTTTTTGCAGGTTCCAGATAGTTTTGAACGGACTGAAAAGCTCACAGAACTTGTGTATTCAGGAATTCCTCATAGTATGCGAGTTCATGTATGTTTTTTTTAATCTTTTATTTGGTCTTTGTATTTGTCAATAAATCAAAAAAATTGAACATTTTTTTGTTTGTTTTAGATATGTCTTTATTTTTTTATTTCAACAGTCAATTATAGAAATAGTTATAAAAAATGATAAAAATAAACTAATCCAACTGTTTAGTTACTTTTAGTATGTCAAACACATAAAAAAATAACATATATTTGACACAGTAAGTTTTATTTATTTTTAGTATGTCAAATTTTTAGTATGTCAAAAAAATAATAAAATTAGATATATTTGATACGGTAAGACTTGTGAATGTTTTTTGGCGAAAAAAGTTTTTAAAACCTGCCTTAAAATGAGGTGCTAGTGAATGTGGTAAAAATATAGTAATTTGGAATTCATTTGCTTTTTAAAGCATTTTTAACCACTGTGAGGTTGTGAATTTACATAATTTTTTTAGTTTCTTAGGTAAAAAAAATTATTATTTAGATTGATCAAGAAAAAATTTTCTGCTAATTTCTTATGAGTGATTTTATTAATGGTGAATTTTAATGATTATAAAATTTATTTTACAATACCTTATAAGCTCTTCATTGAGCTTAATAAAAATTTTAGTTTTAAATTTTGTCTTGGTGAAAAACAACATCAACTAAAATGTTGAAACAACAACAAAAGCGGAAAGTAGACTTTTAATATTAAAGTGAAGAAAAAAACTTAAAAGTATATTTCAAGCCATTTTTTTAAAAAACAAACTACATAGTTGTAGTTAATATAATTTATGCTATCAAAAGCTGACGGTGTAAACATTTAATAAAGCTGACGGCGTAAACATTTAATAAAGCTGACGGTGTAAACATTTAATAAAGCTGACGGTGTAAACATTTTTGTAAAAAGGTTTGAACATTTTAAAAAATGTTATTATAAGACCTTATGAAATTTTTTAATTAAAACTTCTGTTTTAATATAGATGTTATTAAAAAACTTTAAAAATATGTTAAAAAAGTGTAACCTGCATGTAATGAGTAAATATAAAACACATTTTAAGTATAATTATATTTTATACATAATATCTTTATTCGATTTTTATGAAAATTCTAAGGAGAAACTGTAGCCATGATCGACAATTTTCTGCATCACGTTTTTTGAACAAAAACAAGTCTCTCAAAAGTGCCTAGAAGTATAACACTAATACCTTTTTTACTTTAAGAACAATGCTTTGACATTTTATTAGTAGTGGTCAATTTTTCAAAACCAAGTCATGTTTTTATATAATATAAGTAGTTATATAAATTTTCATTAATTTGGAATGTCTAAGTTTTTAATTGTCATTTTTTTGTGAATATAAGTATATTTTAACTATTTTATGTAAGTATTCTGTATTCAGCTATGGCCACGATTAAGTGGGGCTTGTCGGAAGAAAAGAGAATTTGAGATGTCATACCGGGTAATTTAAATTTGATTTACAATTTCTTTTCAAATTTAATATATGTTTATAAATTTTTTAAACAATTTTGTAAAAGTTGCTTTTATTGAAGTTATAATATTTTATGACTGTCTTTCAAATTATGGCAGTATTTGACTGATAATGACTGTCTTTCAGATTATGTTTGTTTCATTATTTTTTTCATATTAGAAAATTCAAAAGAATTCCAAGTCAGATAAAAAGCTTGTTGCAAATCAAGTTGGAAAGGTAAACAAAATTTTAAAAAAAAAAAAATTTTCTAATTTTTTTTTTTTAATTTGGATGGGGTATTTTTTATAATTATTTTTACATCTTTGATTAAGTTTTATAATTAAAAAAAATAATCTTAATTAATTGAAATTACGTCTACCACAGTTAGTACAATTGTGTTTCACTAAAGGTACATTTAAGTAGTTAGTTACATTGAGGTAATAAAACTGTTGTATGATGAATTATGAATACTGCATTAACAAATTTATAAATTAAGGTTACTGTAAATCACATTGCATAGCAATGTGATTTACAGTAACCTTAAAACTGACATGTTGCGTTATTTATTTTATAACTTTTTGCAGGTCTCAGATAAAAAGATTGAAAAGCTCACAGAGCATTTATATCCAGGAATTTCTCATAGCATACATGTTCATGTAAGTTTTTTTTCTAATCCTTTAAATTAAAGATAATACACAACTTAATATCACTCAAAATAATCAGTACAAAAAAAAGTTTTTTTTGTATTGATTGTTTTTGAGTGACATTAAGATGATGTATTGTTTAACATTGTTAAATATGTCAATGCATCGTGTTCAATGCTTTTGTTTCATTTATATCATACTACTTTCCCAACCACACCTTTAAATCACATCACATTCACTACCACACTTTTAAGTCACACCACATTCAATATCAAACCTTTAAATCATACATCACATTCACTTCCACACCTTTAAATTATACCACATTCACTACCACACCTTCAAATCACATCACATTGTGATCAGAAATGCTTGAAAGTGTGAATAAATTTGAAAGTTTATTTATAACATACTTGAACTCCTAGAAAGCATGCACAACATTTTTCTCTGTAAAACAGTAAAATTAGTAAGTTTCTGAATTAACACAATTCGTCGTTTTAAGTTATTTTAAGTTTTTTTAATCAGGGTAAAAACAAGCAAGGTGTAAAATTTTTTTTTACTTTTTGAAACAAAATTACTCAGCATATTGGTTCCATATGATAAATTTGAAGAAAATTAGTTGCAAGAATCATCATTCAATAATTTGTGTGGAGAAAAATTTAATTAAAGCCATAATGTCATTTAAGCATATAATGTCTTTATTGTTTTAAATACTATTTTTATCGCATTATATATCATAAATTGCAGAACAATGTTCTTAATTTTATCAAATTTTATCTATGTTTACATAAATATATTTATTTTGTGCTGTATAACAAACCAGAATTACTTAATTGCATAAATTTATTTAGAACTAACCATTTAGCAATTCCAATTCAATATTTTTTATATTTAGTATTGACAAGATGTTTAATTAAAAACACTTGAACTGGTAAAATATATATTTAATGATAACATATTTTAATATCATTTTATTTTTATTATTATAAACACTTATAAATACATAAATCAGTAGTTGAATATTTTATATATTTTATATTGTATATATTTGTTATATACAATCAGCAAAATCAGTTTGATAAAAATATCAATCTTGATAAGTATTTGCTGTAACTTGTTGGTGTGTGGTAGTAGATGTGTTAAATATTAAGATTATTTTGTTTAATAAGTTTTGTTTGATTGTTTTTATTATTATTATTTTTATTATTATTTTGATTTTCTATTACAGTTTACTTTCATTAGTACTATTTATTTACATAATTTTTTCTGTTTTTTAGTTAAAAAGCTTTAACAAAAATGCTTTTTTTTAAAAAAAAGTTTTTTTGTATTGATTGTTTTTGATGTGTTGTATTGTCTTTGAGATAATAAGAAATTTATTTTAAACTTATTTACATATATAATGATTGCTTGCAGCCTTGTTGAAACTCTTGCACTCTATAACCTTACATTCATTGAACTTAGTAAAAATTTAAGTTTAAAATTTTATATTGGTGAATATAACAACAACAAAAATTTGAAACAACAACAAAAATGTAAAGTATAGTGACAATACTTAATTAAATTAAAGACATTCTGCAGTTTATATAATATATAAACAAAGCTTTTATGGTGGCAAATATATTTAAATTATAAATTCCCGAACCCAAAACTCAAGCATATAGCCATTGTGATTTTGAATTTTGTTGTTTGTACATATTTTCTTTAACAATTGCAGTGTTTTCTTCTACAGAGCATTTTTTAAATTCATTAAAAAACTGTATTTGTTTGCTTGAGGTTTTAACTTTATGATGGTGCTGTTTAATAATTTCTTCAAACAAAGGAGTAATATTGTAATATACCTAAATATATTATTTTGTTGCAAATGCTTGCTATTAAAGTCAACAAGAATTAGTAAATAAATTTTTATTTATTTACTATTTTTTAACTATAAATTTTTTTTGTTGCCAACTTTCTTTCTGTTCATGTTATTAAGAATGTAAATATATTCTAAGTTTGCAGCACTACATTATATATTTAATTACCACTGAAAAATAATGCATTAGTTCAAAGTTAAAATGTTTTATATTCAGAAAAATAACACAAGTAGTTTGTTTATTTTCCTTTTGAAAACTAAAAAAAACTTTAAAATGATTATGAAAATATTTAACATTAGAATTACATACCTGAAATTCGTTAAAACAGATTTATCCTTTGAGTTTGAAAACATTCTATGAAAATATATACTGAGAGATTAATTTTTCAAAGTATTTTAATTTTTGTAAATTGTCAGCTATTGTAACCATTAGTCAATGTAATTCTTTAAAGATTTTGTCAGTTTAAAATAATTAGTTATAAATTGTAATAGAACTACTTAGAGCTTGCTATTTTTGTTCTTGTTTTTTTTTTAAGTTTAATCTCCTTGTTCCGCTTTCCAAGCTTTTCTTATATAAATACAGAATATATTAAAGAAATTTATCACATGGAAAAAATATGTATAACATAGAATTAGCAGGTATAATATATATTATGTATAATATATATTTATAGTATAATATTAGAGCAATATAGAAAATTGAAAACATTGTTTGCTCTTTCTGGACTAACTAATTCTTATTTCGATCTTTTGATCACAACTTAGTATTTTCATTTTTATATAGTAGGAGGATTACTATTTATGATTTAAAAGCTCCTACCCATAATAAAATAAAGGAAATTTTTCTCCACACAAATTCTTGAATGATGATTCTTGCAACTAATGTAAGCAATATGCTGAGCAATTATGTTTCAAAAAAAAATAAAAATTTACACCTTGTTTGTTTCTACCCTGATTACTTAAAGTGACGAATTGTGTTAATTTAGAGACTTACTAATTTTACTGTTAGACTTAAAGAGAAAAATGCTGTGCATACATTCTTGGAGTTTTAAAATTTTTTTAAGGAATGGAAATCAAGTATGTTATGAAAAAAAAATTTTTTTATGGGTAACATGCCTTTACCATGACTAAGGAAATGCACCAATCATTATCTATCAAGGTATTCAATCTCTATCAAATTTAGCAAAATTTAAAAATATGTTTAAAAAGCGTAAATAAATAAAGTGTAACATGCATAAAATGAATAAATCATTTCAAATATAGTATTATTTTATACATATTTTTATGAAAATTCTAAGAAAAAACATTATCTACAATAGTTTGTGAAAATAAAATGGTGTCTAGAAGTATAATACAAAAACAGACATCATAAGACTTGATTAAAAATTTTTATTACTTATTTTTTCTCCGCAATTTTTTTGATTGTAACTTTTTAATTTAGTTTTAATATAGTAGAAAAATATTATTTTGAGGTACACGACATAATCAATAACTCGATTTTTTTTAAAAAGTGGAGATAGAACTAAATAATTCTAACCTCGTATAGAACGAAAGATAGAACTATATAATTCTAACCTCGTATAGAACGAAAGATAGAACTAAATAATTCTAACCTCGTATAGAACGAAAGATAGAACTAAATAATTCTCGTAATATATAAACTAAAGGAGCTCAAAGAAGATATGGACAACAATCTTTTTTACATAAACCCTACTGATTATAACAAAATTTGAATGTAATATGTAACACTAAGTGTAAATAAATTATGAAAAAAATTAGGCTCAAAAATTTTAAATTATTTTTATGCCTTTTATTATAAAGGTTTCGCATGGTCATCCTTGCTATAGATAATTCTTCTCACATATTTTTGTAAACAAAGAATGCTCACAGAGTATTTGTACAAATGTGTCATTTTGTTTTTAGTAATGACTTTAAACACATAAATATGAATAAATAACAATAAAAATCCGTGTAAGTGTAACGGGTGGTGAGTTAAAAATAGATCAAAGTTTAAAGTGATGTTACTCTCTCATTTTTCAATAATATTTAAAAAACTAAAAAGGTTTGATTAAAGCATCACATTCTTTATTGTAAAAAATTTTATTGATCTTCAATTAAGCAATTTTGTCAAGTTCTTTAACAAATTTAAAATGACTAAAGTACCAAAAATTATAAAACAAAAAAAACCATCATCATCACCAAGTTCTCTAAACCTATCATTCACTAATATTCTTGGACTTCAAAGTAACTTTTCTTATGTGGAGTCATATTTCTTGCAAAGTTCACCAGACCTACTTGCTCTTTGTGAGACTAATTTGAGTTCAGCTGTCTCATCTTGTGATCTTAGTGTTGATGGTTATCTTCCTTTAATTCGTAAAGACTCGAATGGTCACATGCTTGATCTGGGCATTTACATTTGTAAGAATTCACCCATTTGTCAGGAAACTTGGTTTGAATCCACAGACTATTTTTTTATGTGCTTTCATTTACCACCACTTCACTCTATTGTCTTTCTTTTTGTTCTATATTGTTCTCCTTCATCTCAAGACTGCACTATTTTTGATGTCATTTCTGAACAAATTGACCAAGCCTTCTCTCTTTATCCATCAGCCAATATTGTTGTTGTCGGTGACTTTAATGCTCATCACACTGAATGGCTTGGCTCTAGTGTCAGTGACTCTGGAGGCATTAAATCCCAAAACTTTTGCCTTTCTCAATCCCTAACTCAAACAAACTTTCCAACTCGTTTTCCAGACAACCTGAATCATTTACCTTCTCCACTCGACTTATGTCTTGTTTCTGATCCTAGTCAGTGCTCAGTTTCTCCACATTCACCCTTAGGTTCCTCTGATCACAGTTTGATCTCTCTAAAACTAATATCTCATTCTTCTTCATCACCTGAATCCCCCTATTATCATACCTCTTACAACTACCTTAAAGCTGACTGGGATTCTGTCCGTGATTTTCTTCGTTATGGCCCTTGGGTAGAAATCTTTCGTCTTCCTGTTGACAAATGTGCTTCTTACATATCTTTGTGGATTCAGGCTGGCATGGAATCTTTTGTTCCCTCTCAACGATTCCTGGTCAAGCCTCAGTCTCCTCCATGGTTTTCCTCACACTGTGCTGCTGCGATTGTCAATCGAAACCGTTACTTCCATATCTATCAGCAAAACAATTCTTTAGAAAACAGACATCTGTTTGTTACTGCTAGAAACCATTGTAAAAAGGTTTTGTCTAACGCCAAAGCCCTCTATTCTCAGGTCATGAAATCACGTATTTCATCACAAAAATTAGGCTCTCGTGACTTTTGGAGAATCTTTAATAGTATCAATAATAAGGGCAAATCTGTAATTCCACCTCTCTTGTATGGTTCAGACTTTGTCACCTTACCTAAAGACAAAGCTGAATTGTTTGCTAAGAACTTTTCATCAATATCATCTCTTGATTCCACTAGTTGTGTTCTACCTGATATAGCCGTCAAACAGGTTGATCCATTGCTTGACATTTATATCACTCCAGCTTCTGTATCTAAAGTGATTTCCTGCTTAGACTCTTCTACAGCTTGTGGTCCGGACAACATACCTGCTATAGTCTTGCAGAAGTGTTCTCCAGAGCTGTCGTCTATACTTTCAAAATTATTCAACAAGTGCTTATCAGAGTCTCATTTTCCAGTCTGCTGGAAAGTGGCATCTTTTATCCCTATTTTCAAAAAATCTGGAGAGCGATCTGATCTGTCTAACTACTGTCCCATTTGTTTTCTTCCTATCATAAGCAAGGTTTTTGAATCTTTAATTAAAAAACACTTATTTTCTCATCTTGAATCTAATAACTTACTTTCTGACCATCAATAAAGATTTCGATCTTCTCATTCTACAGCTGATTTGCTGACAGTAATAACCGATAGACTTTATCGTGCATTAGATAAAGGTGAAGAGGTTAAGGCCATTGTTCTTGACATTTCTAAAGCTTTTGATATAGTTTGGCATGCTGGTCTTCTCCATAAGCTTTCTTCATTTGGTGTATCTGGTCCTTCCTTTCCAATCGTAGTATACAAGTTGTCCTCGATGGACAGTACTCTTCTTCTTATTCTGTAACTTCAGAGGTTCCTCAAGGTTTGTTTCTTGGCCCTACACTCTTTTTAATTTACATTAATGACATTAAAGTGGCATTGTTTTCTGATGATGCTACCATTTGTTCTTGTCATGATAAGAAGCCAACTCTCTCTGATTGCTTGGACATTTGAGCTTGAAAAGGATCTCACTTCTGCTACAGCATGGGGCTCACAGTGGATGGTGAACTTTAATTTAGATAAAACTTTTTTCAGCCAATTGTTATTACAATAATTTATATTAGGGTGGCCCTAAAAACAATTTTTTTGAAAAAAATCTGCTCCCACCCTTTAAATGTGTTCTATATAATACAAAAACACTAGGTTTAAAATTTTGTTGAATAAAAAATATTTTTAGAGGTCCCCCAAAACCCTTTAATATTTAACGGGTCCCTAATATTTAAAAAAAAAAAGTTCCTCGAAAATAGGTCAACCTGGTACTCAAATGAAGCGAAATTATATAAAAATTTCAAAAATAACATTCATTTTGAAATAATAAAGTTATTTTAGGTTTTACTACGTAAAAATCTTGTTTTTTAGCAAAAAATGAAATAAGTGAATTTTTCATGATAATTGTGATAAATAAGTTTAAACTTCAAATTTATTTTTCAAAACGAACAATATTTTTGAAATTTTTATATAATTGCGCTTCATTTGAGTACCAGGTTGACCTATTTTTGAGAAACTTTTTTTTTGAAAATATTAGGGACCTGTTAAATATTAAAGGGTCTTGGGGGACCTCTATAAATATGTTTTTTTCTAAAAAAATTTAAACCTAGTGTTTTCGTATTATATAGAACACATTTAAGGGGTGGGAGCAGATTTTTTTAAAAAAAGTTGTTTTAAGGACCACCCTAATTTATATCTTCCTATATTTATGAACGGTGATGTACTCGATGAGTCATCTACTCTTCATCTTCTAGGATTAACTCTTACTTCCGATCTTTCTTGGAAACCATATATCAAATCAGTTGCAAAATTAGCATCTGCTAAGGTTGCCTCTCTTTATCGAGCTCGACACTTTCTTACTTCGGATTCTATTCTCTATCTCTATAAATCTTAAATCTGGCCTTGTATGGAATACTGTTGCCATATCTGGGGCGGATCTTCTAATGATGCCCTTTCTCTTTTAGACAAGGTGCAAAAACGCATCGTAAACATAGTTGGACCTGCTCTTGCAGCCCACCTTCAACCATTATCACATTGTTATAATGTTGCTCCTCTTTCTCTTTTCTACAAATACTATAATGAGCACTGCTCTAAAGAGCTAGTGTCTCTTGTGCCATCTACTAAAATTCACTCTCGTGTTACTCGTCATTGAATTAAGTCTCATCCTTTTTCTGTGACTGTTCCTAAGTGCTCCAAAAACTCTTATTCCTCAGGTTTTTTTCCTCAAACATCAGTTCTTTGGAATTTGCTTCCTTTATCCTTCTCTCCTGATTCATATAATTTGCAATCCTTTAAGTCGTCCGTCAATCATTATATTACTCTATAATCTTCATTTTCTCTTCCAGTAACTTCCAACTCTAATTAGTGGTTGCTTACAGCCTTGTTGGAAGTGAAGATGTTAACAAAAAAAAATTTTGGTCTAATCTTTGCTTTTTGGTCCTCCATTCGCTTCGGATTCCTGTTTTCTTTCTTATATGGATAGAAAACTTGTTTTTTAAAAAAAATTTAAAACTTTAAAATATAATTGCTAAGAAATAAGAATAAAATAACATTCATTAGTTTTGAAAATCTAAGTTGTTAATTACTATTTTTATTGTGAATATAAGTTTTTATAATAAGTAAGTATTCCGTATTTAGCTATGGCCATGATTAAGTGGAGCTTTTTGGGAGAACAGAAAATTTGAGCTGTTATATGTCATAGTTTTAGTTTGATTTATAATTTTTTTCAATTTTGCTTATATGTTTGATTTTTAGTTATTTATTATTAAATAGCTTTGCAAATTTTCTTTCATTGAAAAAAAAAATTTTTTTTGATGATTACTTTTTAAATTTTAATTATTTTTTTTTAGAATTTTCAAATTAACTCTGAGTCTGATACACTTGTTGCAAATCAAATTGAGAAGGTAACAAAAGTGAATTCATGTTTTTTATTTTATGTATTTAATACCAGCAGTAAGTGCCCCATAAAATGTTTCATTACTAATTTTGGTATATCTAATATAATTTTGGTATATCTAATATCCATACTTGAGTAAAAAATCTAATGGTGCTCCATTAATGGTGCAGAATACCCCAAACATATATTTGTATGTACAATATTCACAATGTTTTTAAATCATTTTATCTTATCTAAGGGTGTTATAGAAATATTATAACACCCCTACTATTATTAAACTTAAACCAAAGTAACCAAAAATAATAAAAATAAATAACCATCATCACCACCTAACTTTTTCAATATATATTTTACAAATATTCTTGGTCTTCGAAGTAACTTTCTATCACTTGAATTTTACCTCTTGCAAAAGTAACTAGATTTGCTTGCTATTTGTGAGACCAATTTGAATTTGACTGTTTCTTTTTCCGATCTCAGTATTGATGGCTACTTTGATTCACAAAGACTCTGATAATTACATGCTTGGCTTGAGCGTATACTTACGCATTCACCTATTTGTCAAGAAATCAGGTTTTAATCATTTGACCATTTTTTTATGTGCTTCTGCTTAGCACCTCTTCACTCTATCACTTTTCTCTTTGTTTTTTATTGTTCTTCTTCTTCTTAAGACTGCACTCTTGTAGATGTAATTTCTGATCAAATTGATCATGTCCTTTTTCTTTATCCCTATGCCAACATTATTGTTATTGGTGACTTAAATACTCATCAGACTGAATGGCTAGGCTTTAACACCACTGGCCTTTTTTGCACTAAAGCTAATAATTTCTGTATTTCTCTTACTTAGATAATTAACTTTGTGACTCGTTTTCCAAACAACCCTAATCCCTTAACTCCTTGACTTGTGTCTTGTCTCTTATTCTAGTTTTTGTTCAGTTTTTTCTTGTTCTCCTATAGGTAGTTTTTACTATGCAATTATCTCTATAAATCTTTTATCTGTTACTTCTTCTACGGACTCACCCTATATTTGCATTACTTACCCTAAAGCTGACTGGGATTCTTTTTGTGATTTTCTTTGGTTATTGCATTAAATCAATGTAAAAAGGTGCTGTCTGATACTAAGCTCCATTATTCCCAGTTTAGTATGTCTCATATCTAATCTTAGAAGTAAAGAGATCTTAAAATATTTAGATCTTAAAAGGCTCTAGAGACTTTTGGAAAACCTTAAACAGTGTCATAAACAGAAAATTGAACATTTCATCTCTAATTCATGATTCTGATCTTATTAATTATCCCAGAGATTAGGCAAAACTATTTGCAAAAAACTCTACTTTTGAATCTAATGGTTCTTCCTACCATTCCAGTTAAACAGTTATTAAGTTGTTAGACATCTAAATAAATCCGGCTTCCGTTGCTAAAGTAATTTCTCAGTTAAACTCTTCTACGGCTTAAATAAAAAAACGGCTCAGTGTATCTGGGAAAATATTTAATATCAAAGTTTTATTATCATTTTTTTTAACCGCAGTATTAAAGTCATTCTTGAAGGTCAACACTCTTCCTCATTTCTAGTAACCTCTCAGGGCACGACAAATTGTTTTTTTTTTAAGGAATGTTGATGTTTGTATTTTTATTTATTGATGAATGTCTAATTTAAGAGGTATATATTTCAAATAATGCAGTTTTATTTTCAAATAATTTTTTTAATCAAATAATTTTTTTATTCAAATAATTTTTTTATTCAAATAATTTTTTTATTCAAATAATTTTTTTATCCAAATAATTTTTTATTAAATTATAAAGAAGTTTTATTTTCAAATTGTTTTTTTGTTTTTATTAGTTAATAAGTTACAAGATATATCAAATATTTTCCTGAGTCATACAACCTCTAACTTTCAAGTTTACTGTCAACTGTTTTTTTGCTTTTTAACTCTATTCTTTGTTTTCTAGTAAGTCCCATTTTAATAGTAGTTGCTTGCAGTTTTGTTGGGAATGAATTAGGTTTAAAAGAAAAATGATAATAAAATAAATTAGAAATGAGTACAGAACAAATATCGAATAAAAAAAAAATACTCTTTTAGTTAATGTCTCAAAAAAATAGCAAAAGGGATTATATTTAATAGATTGCTATGTTTTTTTCACTTTCACATCAACACATAATAATGTTACTTTTATTTTAAAATGTTCTTTATTTTTGAACTATTACTGTATAATAGATGCTACTGTATAATCACTGTTTGTGATATTTCATTTAGTTTCTGATATATTATGTGCTTTGTAGTTTTTATGTAGTTAGTTAGCTGTTAACCAGCTTTGCACCCCTTCTTCATCTAATAGGCTGGCATAAATATAAACCTGTATAACATTATTTCCTGTATATGCTGTGTATTGTTTATGCTTAATTGGTGTAGCCGTTAAGAGCTGCATCAGATGGAAACATCAAACATCTGGTTAGCAGGAATGAGGAAACTGCATAGCTTATTGCTGGTGCCAAGTTCTCTCTAATTTTTTAATTTTCAGCTGTTTACTGCGGTTGATTACTCAGTAGATTCTCAGTTAACTCAGTAGATTACTTCTAATAATTATTATCTTATTGTAGATATTCTTATATTGATGAATGGCATTCTTACTGAATCTTCTACTTTACGTCTTTTCATATTGTCGTTTAGTACTGACCTCTAATGGAAACCTTATATACAATCCATTGTTAAGATATATACCATTAAACATCAGTATTTGATCTTATGGTTCAATACGATATCTTGTGATCTTGCTTTTACTACTTACTTTTAAATTTTGTGATGATTCAGACTATTACCTTTAGGGTTTTGTTAAGCAAATTGTATATGCTTCATAAATAAAATGTCTAATGCTCCAAAAACAATTGAGGACCTCAAGTTTAAGATTACTTATGTTATTAATGAAATACAGCCAGTGTGTGAAGTTGTACTTGATTACTTAAATTTTTTCAAAAGAATATATATATATGTGTGTACATATATACACAGGGTGTATATATATATATATATATATATATACATATATATATATATGTATATATATATATATGTATATATATATATATACAGGGTGTGTATGTGAGGCTTGGGCAGGAAGGTGTGCAATTTCCACAATATGACCATGCAAATAATATTTTGTTTTGACAATTTGACCACCGTTTTTAATAAATGCGCTAAAAAATGGTATTTAATAATGTTGAAAATAAATAACTTCGACATGTTTATCTTTACTAACATTTTTATATTAGCAAAATGCTTTCAAATAAAGTAGCTAATGGTTTTAATTAAAGTATCATTGAAAGTTGTATAAATTTATATTTTATATTATTTAATTATATAAGATTTTTTTATAATTAAAATTAAAAAAAATTAAAATTATTTAAAAAAAAAATTGTTATTTAAAGTTAATACACTTGAAAAGAAGAAAGATTTTGTTGAGAGAAAAAAAAAGACAAACTTTTTGAAAGCTGTTTGAACTAAATAACTTTGATCTTATGTTTTCATATTATTGAAGCGCATTTAAATAAAATAAAAAATCACTACTAATGATTTTTTATAAAGATATTAATGAATAATATATATATTTTTAAATTTATATACGTATGTATTTTTTATTATAAATGTCTTTAAATAAAAAATCAACTTTTTAAATAAATGAATTATTTTTTCTTTTGTTTACATTAGTACGAAGAATTGTTAAGAATCTTTTTATTTTAACCTTTAAATGTGCACGTTTATTAAACAATTGTTAGATTGTTACTTTATTTAAAATGGGTTTCACATAATATTATATTATAAAAGCATTAATAAAGATGAACGAATAAGTTATTTATACCAAATGTAATTTAAATATTCTTATCATTATAGTTTGTTATTTATCTTAGTTTTAATTTAATTATTTTAGTTTTAGTTAAGTTGTTTTTAATTAATTTTTTGTTACTTTTTTTAAGAAGATTTATTTGCTTCTTTAACAATATTTTTTTCAGTGCATTTTTAAAATGTATACCAATGTTCAAAACGTATTAACAGTTGTGGTCAAGTTTTCAAAATCAAATAATATTTGCATTGTCATATTGTGATGTGAAATCGAACGACTTCCTGGCCAAGCCTATATATGTGTGTGTGTGTGAGTTTATGTGTGTGTGTGTTTGTGTGTGTATGTTTAAGTATATAAAAACATTTTAACATTATAACATTTTTAAGTAATACAATATATTAAAAAAAATCAAAAAAAAAAATGTACAAAAGGTCATTGAATTTTGGGAATTTGAAATTCCGTGGTATATGCAGCGCCATTGGGCTGGCTAACACCCTAATATATATAATATTCATAATACTTCATCAACTAAAGTAATACATCATTTTTACAAGTTCATGTCAAGAAAAATTTTACATTTTTAAATTGATTAATCAAAACTTATTAAAATTAGTGTTTTTTCTAAATAAAATATATGAAGCTTTAAACCACCATTAAATTAAATGATAAATTTTTACACCAAAAAGCTAAGAGAAGTTAGTTGTTTATCTAAAATACAAAGAAGAAAAAAAGAATGTTTATTTATAATAAAGTAAAATTATTTTTTTTATATCGTATATAAAATATCCAATACTCTAAAAGTTTTAAATATATTAAAGTTTTTTAATATTTCAAAAAAGGATTTATGTCGTACAATGCCAAGCAATGCATGTTTTGAAAATATAGACAGTATTGGGATACCAAAACTCAAAAGAATACTTCTAGCAATAGCGTGGTTATATCCTGATATTGGTTACTGTCAGGGTATGGGAATGGTAAGGAATTTTTTCAGCAGTTTTTTAATTTTTTAGTTTTATATTATCAAAGTCTTTTATATTATGAAATTTTTGTTAAAATTTTATAAAATAAGGTTGTTGGAAATCTTTTACTTTTTTTGGAAGAAGAAGATGTTTTTTGGATGATGGTGGCCATCATTGAAGATCTTTTACCTTCATCATACTACTCTTCATCCTTGATTGGAGTACAAGTACAATTTTTCTTTTTACATTTTTCTCCTTAAGTTTTTTTTATCTCTTCCAATAAATTTTTACTTGTTGTATTTATTGTTATATTTAGTTGTTATATTTATTTGTTGTATTTGCTATATTTAGGTTGATCAACGAGTTCTGAGACAATTAATTGTTGGTTATCTTCCACATTTGGATGAGTTAATGAAAGAGCATGATATAGGTTTTTGTTGTTGTTTTTTGTTATGTAGTTTGCAGTTTGCACTTCTTCTCTTTAATGTTTTTAAATATAAAGGATGTAGGGTATAGTAATATAAAGGGCTCAGATTACCAAAGTCATTTGCTTTCATAAATTGTGGTAATTTCTTTTATAGAATTAGGTTTAATTACACTCCATTGGTTTCTTACTGCCATGTCAAGTGTTTTTGACATTAAGGTATCTATATTGTTTTTGACATTTTGGTATTTTATATTTATGAACTATAGTTTTATAGTAAATGCATAGATACTATTAAGTTATTTAAACTATGTTTTTAACCTTTATTAAGGTTTTTTTTATGTTCACTTTATTCTTTTTTATTTACGAATATATTTTACATGTTTTACTGATATAGAAAGAATATGTAGAGAATGTTTTTCTTTTTCTTAAATTTTTGTCTGAATTTTGTTGTTTTCTTTAATGTTTTTGTCTTTTTTTTTTCTTCTGAATTTTGTTGATTTTGGATGCTAACAGCAAACAGCTTTTTACGGTAGCTTTTGGATTTTGAGCGAGCTATCTGTTTATTCATTAAATAAGTTGCTTTTTAAATACAAAATTTAATTTTTTACTTGTTACAAGAATATTATCAATTTATTTTTTCATAATAGGATTTTTTAAGAAACTGATTTTTAAGAAACCAATCAGTTTGTCTAATCTAATTAAAAACATTTGCATTTCAATTGCCACAATTTTTTATTTTTTTTAATGCAACACTTGTCTCAATAAAACATTGCAGTTTATTATGCAATTATTAGTAAGCTGACCAACATCCTCCTTTTTATATAGGAGAGCGCGTTAGATTTTAATGGCGCTCTCCATCAAGAATAGAAGGACATTTGTCACCTTATTATTAATTTATTTTTATAATGACTTTTTTTTACCTTAGTTACAACGATAATGCTTTTTTTTTATTTTCAATTTTTCAAAATTGTTATTTATGCTATAGTTGTATGTGGACCATATTGTCATTAATGCTATAGTTGTATGTTGACCATATTGCCATTAATGCTATCATTAATGCAAAAAAAATCAATTTGAAACTCAAACTTTTTTGTCTTTTTTATTCTATGTATTTTGCACAAGTTTTGTTTATTTTTTTTTCTAAAAAATAAGTGGCTTATATTTATGAAAAAATTATACCTTTGCAAGAGCCATAAATTGCTTCTGTAAACCACTTTAAGGAAGTGTGGGTGAGAACATGTATATATATATATATATATATATATATATATATATATATATATATATATATATATATATATATATATATATATATATATATACATATATATATACATATATACATATATATATACATATATATATATATACATATATATATTTATATATATTTATATATATATATATATATATATATATATATATGTGTGTATATATATGTATATACACACATATATATGTATATATACATATATACATATATATATATATATATACATACATATATATATATATATGCATACATATATATATACATACATATATATATATATATATATATATACATATATATATATATATATATATATATATGTAAATTATGTTAGAGTATTTTACAAAGAGAGTGATCAATGTTCTTAAAGAACAGAGAAATAATTAATTAGTAAAAAACACTTATCTAACTTTTATCTTCGACTTGGAGTTTCACCATTGCTGGATCATCAGGAAGAGTTACTAAATCTCAAAAAAAATTCAATTTATAGAAAAAAATATTTTACAGGAAGTTATAAATTATTATAAAAAATTTTTAATTACTATATTTTTTTGTTAACGGGAAGTTACAGAAAGTAATTATGAAATAATTTTCTTTGGAATGGGGATAGTTTAATTTGGTCATTTGTTTTTATAATTTTTTAAGAGGTATTTATTTTCGTGCCTACATTTAGAAATTAATTCAGATTTTTTATTTAATAAATTTTCTTGATTCAAATGAGTAATTATTTCAAATTTTTCTTGCAAACATAGCATACATTTTTTGGAAATGTTATTATAGGCAGGGGCAGATTTTAGAATAGACCATTGTAAATTAAAATTTTTATTTTTTTCTTTTAAATCCCAAATATATTTTGACAGCATAGTCTCTTTTGAATATTTTTTGTGTTTAAACGATTGTTTGTGGTTGGCATAACGTTTTTTCCATTCCCCCTCGGTTAAGCCAATATATTGTTTATCAGGGTTGTTTTGTGAGGAAACAATGCACTTGTAAATTACATTTTTCGAAAGGCATTTTCCATTTAGAGGGCAATCTATTTTTTGTTTACAATTACAATAATCAGTGTTTTTTTCTTTTATATGTTCATTTTTATTAATTAACGCGTAGTTGTGGCCTTTTATAATTCTTTCTAAATTTTTTGTACAACTATAACTTACTTTAATGGTATTTCTGTTAAAAATCTTATGTAATTTATTAGAGGGAGGAAAATGTTTGTCTACTAATTTTAGAAAAATTTTACCAATATTTGTTGAAACATTTTTGCTGTACGGGGGGTTGAACCAAATTATGTTTCTATTTCTATTACGCTTTTTTGCAATTTTCTTTTCAAATTTTAGCTCGAAATTTTGAAAGCCACTTTTTTTAAGGGCATCTTCATAAACGCGTTTAGAGGAGTTAAAAATATTTTCATTAGAAGAGTTTTGGTTTAGCCTATTGTTAATTGAAATTGGAATTTGTTTTAGAATTTGAGGGGGATGGTTCGAATTTACATTAATATACAATAATTCGTCATTAGGTTTTTTGTAGGGCTTATAGGAACTTTCTGAGAGGTTAAATGTGACATCAAGAAAATTCACTATTTTTAAATTTATATTTATTTCAATTAGGAAGCCAATATTTTTAAAAACTTTAATAATATCTTTTCTAATTTTATCGAGTTGTGGCCCTGATTTTTTATGCATTATTATTAAACCGTCGTCGCGATAAAGACCTAATTGATTAATTTGGATTATTTTAGCAAGGGTATTTAAAATATATAAACCTACAAATTCGCAAATTTCTGCTCCGTCGTAACTTCCCATTGTTACATCAAAGCATTCGTGCGTGGTTTTTTTCTTCCAAATTTCTTCTTAAAAATAGTGAATTTTCTTGATGTCACATTTAACCTCTCAGAAAGTTCCTATAAGCCCTACAAAAAACCTAATGACGAATTATTGTATATTAATGTAAATTCGAACCATCCCCCTCAAATTCTAAAACAAATTCCAATTTCAATTAACAATAGGCTAAACCAAAACTCTTCTAATGAAAATATTTTTAACTCCTCTAAACGCGTTTATGAAGATGCCCTTAAAAAAAGTGGCTTTCAAAATTTCGAGCTAAAATTTGAAAAGAAAATTGCAAAAAAGCGTAATAGAAATAGAAACATAATTTGGTTCAACCCCCCGTACAGCAAAAATGTTTCAACAAATATTGGTAAAATTTTTCTAAAATTAGTAGACAAACATTTTCCTCCCTCTAATAAATTACATAAGATTTTTAACAGAAATACCATTAAAGTAAGTTATAGTTGTACAAAAAATTTAGAAAGAATTATAAAAGGCCACAACTACGCGTTAATTAATAAAAATGAACATATAAAAGAAAAAAACACTGATTATTGTAATTGTAAACAAAAAATAGATTGCCCTCTAAATGGAAAATGCCTTTCGAAAAATGTAATTTACAAGTGCATTGTTTCCTCACAAAACAACCCTGATAAACAATATATTGGCTTAACCGAGGGGGAATGGAAAAAACGTTATGCCAACCACAAACAATCGTTTAAACACAAAAAATATTCAAAAGAGACTATGCTGTCAAAATATATTTGGGATTTAAAAGAAAAAAATAAAAATTTTAATTTACAATGGTCTATTCTAAAATCTGCCCCTGCCTATAATAACATTTCCAAAAAATGTATGCTATGTTTGCAAGAAAAATTTGAAATAATTACTCATTTGAATCAAGAAAATTTATTAAATAAAAAATCTGAATTAATTTCTAAATGTAGGCACGAAAATAAATACCTCTTAAAAAATTATAAAAACAAATGACCAAATTAAACTATCCCCATTCCAAAGAAAATTATTTCATAATTACTTTCTGTAACTTCCCGTTAACAAAAAAATATAGTAATTAAAAATTTTTTATAATAATTTATAACTTCCTGTAAAATATTTTTTTCTATAAATTGAATTTTTTTTGAGATTTAGTAACTCTTCCTGATGATCCAGCAATGGTGAAACTCCAAGTCGAAGATAAAAGTTAGATAAGTGTTTTTTACTAATTATATATATATATATATATATATACATACATACATACATACATACATACATACATACATACATACATACATACATACATACATACATACATACATACATACATACATGCATACATACATACATACATAAATATATATATATATATATTATTGCTCTGTTCTTTAAGAACATTAAGCACTCTATTTGTAAATATATGTAATATATATATATATATATATATATATATATATATATATATATATATATATATATATATATACATATATATATAAGAATTTTTAAAACAAAACGTTTTATATTTTTATAGATTTTTATATATATATATATATATATATATATATATATATATATATATATATATATATATATATATATATATATATATATATATATGTATATATATAAGAATTTTTAAAACAAAACGTTTTATATTTTTATAGATTTTAATATATATATATATATATATATATATATATATATATATATATATATATATATATATATATGTATATATATAAGAATTTTTAAAACAAAACGTTTTATATTTTTATAGATTTTAATATATATATATATATATATATATATATATATATATATATATATATATATATATATATATATATATATGAATTTTTAAAACAAAACTTCTTTTTATATTTCTATAGATTTTACTCTATTTGTTAAAAGTATTTCATTTTATGATATTTTGAAGAAGTATATTAAAAAACCTTGATAGAAAAAATATATATATTATACAAAACCGTTTAAATTTACAAATTTAAACATTCATCATCATTTATGAGTCTTCTTTTTATAAGTCTTTTTCAAAAGAGTTTTTTGTGACATAAGAATTTGAGCATCCGTTTTCAAAGTGATGTCATCACATAGCTGCCATCACAAGTTAAAATCATTGTCATGAAAGGTATGTGGTGTTTTATTTCCGACGTTTCTGAAATTTTCTATCCTGTTTTAGCTATTCATTTCTATTTTTAAAGTATTGTGATCGTTCCAGAGGAAATTTCCTTGTCAATTTTTAAAATGCTCAGCTGCAGCTAAAATTTCCCCATTACGTTTTTGTGCACTTGGTTGATGTTGGCATATACATATTATTATATTTTTAGCCTTTTTTCACCAAACATTTGAAACAAGAGCACTCTAATTTATAAATACTGGAATATGAATTAACTGACAGTGTAGATTTATTTTTTAAACTAAAGAGGTTTTTAGACATTTTAACACTGGTGCATATCTTGCTTTTTAGAGGCTGTTCTTAACTTAGGACTGGTTCCAGGGATCCAAGGTAAAGACACAAAACTTTTTGGAGGCATTAAGAGATGTTATTACTTTTTTATGAGATCTTTTTTTGTTGCTAACGCTTTCTTTCATATTTTTTGTTGCTAACGCTTTCTTTCATATTTTTTGTTGCTAACGCTTTCTTTCATATTTTTTGTTGCTAACGCTTTCTTTCATATTTTTTGTTGCTAACGCTTTCTTTCATATTTTTTGTTGCTAACGCTTTCTTTCATATTTTTTGTTGCTAACGCTTTCTTTCATATTTTTTGTTGCTAACGCTTTCTTTCATATTTTTTGTTGCTAACGCTTTCTTTCATATTTTTTGTTGCTAACACTTTCTTTCATATTTTTTGTTGCTAACGCTTTCTTTCATATTTTTTGTTGCTAACGCTTTCTTTCATATTTTTTGTTGCTAACGCTTTCTTTCATATTTTTTGTTGCTAACGCTTTCTTTCATATTTTTGTTGCTAACGCTTTCTTTCATATTTTTTGTTGCTAACGCTTTCTTTCATAATTTCAACAAGTGCATCAGTAAGAAATTGCAACTCATTCTCAATATTAATTATGGTACACAAACATAATGCTCTATGGACAAAATCAATGAAGACATCATAGATAATTTTAGGGTCATGGCATGAATTCAGTTTAATTTGAATGCTTGTGATTGCATTTTTTGCATAATATTTTTCAATCTATATGAACCTGTTTTGTAGTGAAATAATTGGATAGTTTAATGTATTGGTTAAATCAACAGATTCAATTGTGTAATTGTATAGATAATAAAAAAAAACTTTTGCACATCTTTTCTACCCAGATCCGTGTATCATCAACATATCTTTTAAATATGAAATTGTTGTCCATTCATAGAGCTTTCATGATACTATAAAAAACACTTAGCAACAACCACCATAAGAGCTTAGCTAATTTTTCTGGATTTTTTGAGCTCATAAATATAATATCAATATATAATAATGATATATATAATAATGATTGCTTCTTTAATCCTTTGGTCATGATTAAAGAAGTATTGTTTATTGTGTTGTGAATTGAAGAATATTCTGTTTCTGTGTCGTTTTTATTTGTTCAGATGGAACACTTCAGTTTTACATAAGTTCTGATATTTTAAAATAGATATTTATGCATATTATATTAATGAACAGCAAAAGTATACATAAATATATAAAATGAAGTTTCTTAATAAACAGCAAATGTATACATAAATAATATACAGGGATTATCTTTTTCCGGATATTTCCAGAATTCCAGATATTTTTTCCAACTTTTAGTTTTTTCGGATATCCAAAATATTTTCCATAAATACAAGTTTAGGTATATAATTTTATAATATATATATTTTTTAAGCTTTTTCACTCATAAAAAAGTTATGAAAAGTTTGTAAAAAAAAAAAACATCTAAAATCAAAATTAAAAGGAAAATAAGGGAAAACATATTTTAGATTTTTTCCAGACATTTTATCTAAATAATTTTCCAGATTATTAAAATATGATCTATGAATATACAATCTATTACACATTGTTCTTTTCATTCTAGCTTCAATGAATAGCCCCTGCTGATACTGTTTTTTAGGTTTAATTGCCCAGTTCACTTATGAGTTGAGGAAGCTTTTTTTTAAATTAATGTTACAACCTGCTTTTAACCTTATAAATTTGAAACAGTGTTTGAGTAAAGTAAAAGCTAAATAAAAAATGTTGACCAGGTTTAGTTAAATGAAGCAACATGGGTAAACAAAAATTTTCTGAGAAGTTAAATAAAACAACTTGAGTCAATAAGTATACATGTTTGATATTATTTTAGCACAATTGATCAGTGATTATCTTTTTCCGGATATATCCAGAATTTCAGATATTCCTTACAACTTTAAGTTTTTTCTGGATTTCTAAATAGTCTTCCAACAAGTTTAAATAAATTTGTGTTTTTAAACTTTTTAAGTCATTACCCATACAAAAAAGTTACAAAGTTTCAAAAAAAAATAAAAAGTTTAATTATGACAAGCATAAGGGAAAAGATTTCCGTATCTTCTTTTTGCGAAATGTTTTCCAGATTTTTTAAATATGACCTAGATGATCTCTGATTTATCAAAATAAGTTGAGCAACACTAAAAATGCTAGTTGTTTATTTAAACTTTTCCCTATCTCTAAGGTTTATGTGACTTCAGAATTATGATCCCTTTTTTTTCTTTGTTTTGTATAGGAATTTTTACTTTGTACCAATAAATGATGAACAATAAAACATTTAAAAAAAGATAACGGCTTTTAATAGCAATTATCTTATATTAATTTACTGACAACACATGGTAAAGGGGAAAATGCAGCTGTAACTGTGTCATAATCTTGCCCTATTTTCTGGCAACACAACTTAATATGCCAATCTCAACAAAGAGCTTTAACTTTTCGATTGCTTAGAATAGGCAGCTGATCTCGATGGTGTGATCTCTCTTCTGTAACAGCTTGGAGCTTGATGTGGCTGGTTTTTAATTTAATTTAAAAACTTTATTTTCTGTTGATTATTTACAATCTGTTTTTTAAATACAAACTAATTAAAATCAACACTTAAAAATATATAAGATAGTACACACAAACAAAGCTATTGTGGGTTAAAAATTTAAAAAAGTTAGTATTTGTAAATAAACGTATGTAAAATTATAAATTACAAGTCTGGAGTAAAATAAAATTTTTACTAACTAAATTTTTACAAAATAACATTATATTCCATAGCGAGATGGCTCTCGATTAATTATGTATTTATGTTTAGAAACAATGGGTGGTAGCATTATTGTTTACAAAAGCAAAGTCTATTAGTCAGGGATTTTTTTAATAAAAAGATCTGATACAAACTCTGAGTTTAGGCCATTAATAGATTTAAAAACTTCAGTTAATAAAAACTCCAAGTGTCTGAGGTGGATTCTTGGGTTTTTATCTAATTTTAGCATATCATCCAATGAGAGATCAGATCTCTTGTGGATAATAAGGAGTCCTTTTTTACAAGTTATATTTATAAGTTTGTTATCATCTTTTGACCAAAACCTTTAAATCAAAGACATTATAAAAAACTAAGCAATATAAAAACATGAATTACAAGAGTAGCTTTTTTTCAGTAGAAAAGAGTTTGCTATTAACTTTTAATATGATCATCCAACTTAAAATCTTTATCAGTTGTGACCCTGAGAAGTTTAACCTTAATAGAAGCAAAGACTTAAACATTACTAAAATTTACAAACAGTCCATCTCAGTTTTATTATATTTAAATAAAAAAATTAATCATAATTTGCAGCCATTTTGTTTATAGCAAATCATGAAATAGCATTTTCTATTTAAAGATGAGAAATAACCCTAGTTAAAGATGAGAAAAGTTGTTGTTACAAACATAGAGTGTTATCTTCAGCAAAGTTAGGTATATTGGAGTCTTTAATAAAAAGGACAAAATTTATGAAAATATTAAAGAAAATCTGTCCCAGTAGTAAACGTTTAGACACTCTAGATTCAATATCTAATCACTCTAAAAAAAGATTATGAGCAGATAGGTAAGATAACAACAGTTTAAAGCTTTCATTATAATGGTGGTGAATTTTAATGCCAGGAAAACTCATTTGTTTACTGTTAATAACCATCATAATGCAGTCAATATTTCTATATTAATGAATAGAAATACTCTTACATAGTCTACTATTTTGTGTCTTTTTGGATTATTTTTTAATACTGGCCTCTCATGAAAACCTTATATACAATCTATTAAAAAATTATCATCTGCTAATGTTGCCTCTCTTATCGTAATCAGCATTTCTAACTCCTGACTCCATTCTACCAAATGTAGTTGGACCTGGTCAAGCTGCTAAGCTTCTGTCCCATCATCATCACCATTACATCATCATCATCATTACATTTCTTTTTCATTTCTACAATACTACCATGGTTGCTGCTCAAAGAAGCAATCACCTTTCAATAAAACTTGATATTATGTGACTTGTCATTCAGCAAAGTTGCATCTTTTTAATGTATCTGTTCCTTAAATAGTTGTTGCTTGCAGTTAGTTAAAAAAAAAGATAATAAAAACTTATGGCTTATAAATTTATTGTTTATAGATTTTTTTAAATTTAAATGTAAGTTTATATTTCTTTTACAATGTTTTGTTATCAAAGTATATTTATTAACGATTTAGATTTTGTTGCGAATTTGGGATATTTTCTTCTATGAAGGATCAATAAGCTTGTTTAAAATCACTTTGGGCATGATGAAATTTAAGGTATTTATTTTTATGTTTTAAAATTTGTGTTTGTACAGTACAACTTGTACAATACAGTACAAACTGATTTTAAAATCATGTTTGTAATATAGATTTTAAAAGATTATTATATCAAGTTCAAAATATCGAATTTTGGGATTAAAGTGATCATAATATTGTTGAGTATGGAAGATCAAAGTTTTTACTGTTAAGTTTAAAAAATAATTTCAGAGATAGAAAGTTTGTTGAATATTTATAATTGTTTGAGAGATCAAGTATTTATTATTACTTAGCAGCTGTGATATGTTTCTAATTAAAAAAATATCTTATCAATATTTTACAGGAAAAAGCTCTTCTTGCTGTAGAAAATTCTGCTCAGATATTTAATATGATGTCAAATCTTCCTGGAGAAATTGTAGATGTTGACCTTCTGTTGGATTATTCCAAAAAAGCAGCTGCATCTCTCACACAAATAATTTTAGACACTCATAGGAAGAAGCATCATTTGTTTCTTTTAGCTGAATTGAATCAACTTGATGATAATAGTAATAACAATAATGAGCCAAAAGAGGTTAGTTTTTTTTAAATATGAACAGGGTGGTCCTGAATTTGTTGAGTTTTTTAAGTAAAATAGGAACCAGTGTTAATAGGTTTCCTTGTTGTATAAAATTATAAAATAATAAAATATTTTAAGGATTAATATAAAATATTTTAAGGATTAATTTTTATTTAAAGGTTTCACATGAATTATTCTCTTATTTTCTGTTTACCATAGAGTAGGGTCCTGCCTGTAGGGCAGCAGATTAAATATTTACTTTTTAAAGGAAAAAAAATTGTTGGTTTTATATATATTTGGAATAAATCATGGCACACCAAACAACTCCTACCCCACCCCACTCTGATTTCATAGTCCATGAAATTGTTGTTCATGGATAAGATGGGCTCTTATTTATACAATATTTTAGTTGTATTTTTAACAAAAAAAAATTATTAATTGTTAGTGGAATTTTATAAACAAATAAAATTATTATATTATAAATTATTATATTATTAATTATTATAATATAAATTACGTCTTTTACTAGTTATTTGTGGGCTGTTTTTATAATTAGGGAAAGGTGACCTTCCTTAATTGTAAAATCAGATACAACCTAAAAGAGAATTGAAGCTGCCCTTCATCACGTGTTATGAACTGATTATATTCTGGAAAAAGAGCCTATCTTTGCCCTGCACTACTATTAGTTTCTTTTACGGTACAATGTTCCTGTAGTGTTTAGGAAAGGTGTGCCATCACAATCGCTATTCCTAACCACGTATATACTTTTTTTTGATAACTTGACAACAGCTTATCAGATATTTAAGAACATTTCAAAAATATCACTGAGATAAAAAATTATCACTGACATAAAAATAACTTTGAAACTAAGATTTTTTCTGTATTTTGCTCTTAAATTAAGTAACAAATTACTTTTAACAATTGTTTACAATAAAAATATTTTGTATTAACTAAGAATATTATATAAAAAATTTTATTTAAAAAGTATGTGTTTTTTATGATAAATTTAAATCTTATAAAACAATATTTATTACAAATTTAAATCTTTTAAAATAATATTTATGCTAAAGCATATATTTATGATTTCAGAATTTATAATTTTTTTTTAAACATCTTTGCTTCCAACAAGGCTGCAACCACTAATTAGAGTTGGAAGTTACTGGAACAACAATTAAACAACAAATTTCAATAATTATTTTTACTATTTTAGTTTAAAAATAAAAGTTTAGTTTTGAAAAAAAAAAGTGTTGCTTCCTTACCTTGTGTATTTAAATTGGGAATTAAAAAAAAATTAAAATGTAATAAGCATAAATGAAACAAAGTACACACATCAGTGCTAAGTAAACACACTATTGGGAACAGCCTTGCTTTGTCTCTTGTGTTTCTTGCATAAAATTTTTTTGTTCTGTTTTATTCTCTTTTTTTTTTTTTGCTCTGATTGCTTTTATTTTCTGTTGTATTATAAATTATTTATTATATATTTATCATATTCTTATTTATTATGCGATATTTATTAAAAATAATAAATATATATTTTAAATATATATCTTTTAAAGGTAATAAAGTATGATGAATAAAATATGATAGTTATTAAGAATACATTGAAGATTAAGTAGCTACTTTAAGTTATTAAAATTTTTAGATTCATCGACGCACTAGGCAGCCCAGTAAAAAATCATGGATTAATCTTGCATTTGATATTAGCACATCAATTTATTATAATAGTATTCTGTGTGGAACTGGAAGAAGTAAAATTTTTAAATGTTTTTTATTTTTAAATTTTATTAAAAATATTTTAATTTTTAACTTTTATTTTTAGTTTTTTATTATTAAAGTTTTTTATTTATTTATTTTTTTTTTATATGCTACTTACCTCTCCTAACCCGAGGGGGCCCTTACAGTTAAGAAGGAAACTTTTTTTTCTTTTTTTTTTTAACTGTTGTTACAACCCTACTCAGCTTCTTTACTCCCAAATACAAACCTTGAAAAACAAGGCCAGTATGATTAGGAAAAACAAGTCCACTACAATTAGAAAAAAGCAACTTCAACAAAAACAGTAATAACAGTACTAAACAGGTCCAAAATATTGTGGCATCAAATTATTAACAGATCCAAAATTAAGATTAAAAAATTAAGAGAAAGTTTCAGATAAAGTTTAAAATTATCAAAGTAAACTTTTAAATAGTGAAAATTGTTAAAATCATTGAAGTTTGAACCTTTTGAAACGAAATATAACTGAGACATGACATGGTATTTGTAGTAAAAGAGGTATAAGCAATGGTTAAACTTTGTGAACAATTAAACAGATATAGCTTAAACCAATTCAAAGCAATTTCCATTACACCATAATGATTCAATTATGACAGCAGGATTTCATGATTGGTTGCTTCAAATGTTTTTTACAAATACCTTAAATGTTATTTTTATAATGAATAATTTTAATTGTTGTAAATAGCTAAAATAACTTTAGAAACTTTTTTAATGCTCAAAAAGGCCTAATAGTACACAAGAACGCTTATAAAAGCTTTTATTTTATCAAAGCGTGTCTCATGTTTATTTTTAATGCTTGTAATATTTTCGCAAAAAAAAATCAGTAATTTTTTTGAAATTCAGTGAAATTTTTAGTGAGGTTTGAACACAAATTTACTAGATTTTATTTAAAAGATTATTTAGCAACTTGACTTCAAAACAACAGAGACTATGTTAGTGTTTAGCTGTGTGAATTGATTTTTAGTGTGCATTTCATCATTTTTGCCTGCATTTTATTTTTCATAAAAATTAAATACAGGTTTTTTGGCATACGGTACCAGGGATCATTTCAATAAAAAGTTAATGAAAAACTGTACTACTCATAAAAAAAAGCTTAGTTTTTTTTAATCATTTCTAGTTTTTATTTACCAGGGATCATTTGCAACATGAAAAAGATAAAATAACAAATATCTTTATCATAATGACACACTTTTGATTATCAATTAAATTTATTTTTAAAAATACAAATCTGAGCGCTGAAGACTTAGCTCAAAGTTGTTAGCTTCATTAAGATGATTCATTTTTGTTGGATGGCAAATTAAGTTTTTATACATTTTTTTTGGTTTGGTCCTCTTATTGTGCTACTGTGCCTGTTTAGTCTGAATTTTGGAGATGTTTATTTTTCTCAAGTCTTTTTTTTTTTACTCAAGACATGTAAAATATGAATTTGCTTTTTTTAAAAAAACACTCTTCAAATTTAACTGCAGCCTTTGTGTAGTGGTTAGGTTGCTTAACTGCAGCCAGTGGTTATGGTACTTAAATTAAACCTTTTCATAGTGGTTAGTACTTGTAGCATTTAGTGGTTTAAGCAATTAATAAGGTCTCTTTTAACTCAAGATCGATAAAGAAATAATAATTATAATTTTCACACCCAGGTTTATAAAACTTTTTTCCATGTGCAGTTTTTAACAGTTGACTAGTCTCAATATAAACTATAACATAGCCAGTATATTATATCACATTGTCAAAACTAAGGTGGCATATGCTTAGGTCCACAGAAAATTTGTAAGAAATTTTAATCTTTGTGTTACAAATTTTTTTAACCATTGCTTTGTGTTACACACACAGACATATTTATATGTACGCATGTATGTATATTCTTTGAATTGTAAAAGTTGTTTTGTATATTTAATTAAAAAAAATTTTTAGAACATCTTAGTGCAATTACCATGAAAGCAAAAAATGTGTTGCAAACTGGTGAGTGTTAAAAAAAATTTTTAATTTTTTCTAATTTAATTTTTTCTAAAAATTTAAAGATTTTTAAAGTTGTTTTTTTCTTTCAGAAATATTGAGTGATCTTAGAGAATCAATTTTTTTGATAGCTCGTCATTTTGATTACAAAGGAACTAAAACAGTAATTTTTTTTATTGTATACATTGTAACAAATGTTATATTAAATCTTATTAAATTTAGTAAGGCTGTCCATGCTCTGACAAAAATTATAATAGTTAGTCGTTGTATAAACTTTGCAGACCAGAAAATTCTTGACCCCACGCATATTAGCTTTTAAGAAATCTTTCACCCAAATTTTTTTGTATCAAGAAATTTTTTAAAGAAATGTTATAAATAAATTCTCTTACCATTAAGTCTCCGAAAGTCAGGAAGTTTTTCTTTTTTACTTCTCTCAGTTCCTGCTCAATTGAAGAGCTAATCAAAATCTAATTTTTCATTTTAAAAAAAAAAATTTAATGCCATCTTGTTCTTTTCTATGGAATACATGTTTTGTAAAAGAAAAAGATTCATAAAATTGTGTTTTTGTAGAAGAAAAAAATTTATAAAATTGGGTTTTGTCATATTAAGTAATAGTAAAAAAAACAAAAAAAAAAGTAAAAAAGGGTAAAAAAAAATGCTTTCTAATCTTCACCTGAATAATGATTTGACAATCAATTGCAGATGTGCAGATCTCATTTGACAAAACACATTTTGAATAAATGAATAGTATTTTAGGTAGTAATAGTATTTTAGGTAACTAGGTAATAGATAAGTTGCAAATAAGGAATAGTGGCAGCCATAAAAACGTATTACTGGTGGAAAAAGGCTGGCTAGCAAAAAAAAGTTTTAAAGACTGCAATTTGATTGTGTTCTATTGTGCCCACAAGACAAAAATCTTTCATTGCTCAAAAATAACACCAAATCATATCACATAAGTTTGAGAAAAGTTATGTTTAGTTCTAGAAAAACTCGCACAAGATAAGGAATTTTTAATGAATGAAGCAAAAAAGATCCAAATCAAATACTTACAATATAATTGTGTCAAAGCATTTTTTTAAATTATTTCTTTAAATTTGATCCTCAAAGGGTGCCATTTGCAAAATGTTTTTTCTGGAATTAACTAAGATGAAATGTTCTAGGCTACAAATCATTGCAAAGAGACAGTTAAAAGATAAAAGAGAAAATAGAGTAGTCTTAACTAATATATTTGATTACAGGCCTGTGTATTAAAGTGATGCGTAATCTTAGAATATCATACATATCCAGAGTGTTAGGCAGCCTGAAAATGAGGAATTCCCAATTGGTTTAAAATTCCTAAAGGTTCAAAATATCATGAAGATCAAGAAAATTTCGATAAAGAAATAAATTGAGTTGATCAAGAACAATGCTTTTTTTTCAATGTGAAAAAAACATTGTCTTTAACAAACAAGATCATTTATTCAAAAGTTAAAAAAAACAACTTAATTTCCTCAACTTTTAAATGGATGACATCCAAAAATAACAACAGCAAAAAATC
Organism: Hydra vulgaris; assembly: GCF_038396675.1. Lineage (NCBI taxonomy): Eukaryota > Metazoa > Cnidaria > Hydrozoa > Anthoathecata > Hydridae > Hydra > Hydra vulgaris. The sequence goes on along the minus strand of NC_088927.1, from coordinate 67,422,500 downwards.
AAAAATGAAATATATTGTTTATGTTATATTTACCTAAAACATAAAAGAGGATAATTAAATTTACATAAATTTTCATAATTTTATTTAATTTTATTTACAAATGCAAAAGTTTAATTTACAAAAGACAAAATTTATAAATTGTTTTTTTTTTAATATACAAATACAAAGTTTACATTAGTTTTGTATTTATAAATTAAAAAGTTTTAAAGCTTTAAATATCATATTTAATGCAATTTTAAATCACAATAATTTTATTTAAAAATTACTCATAAAAATAATTTAACGATAAAAATTATAGTTATTATTATTATAATTATAAAAATTAGATAAACAAAAATACAAATATCTAGAAAAAAAAGTTAAATTTGTTTTTTAAGTATTTCAAAACTTTTAGTTTTAAAATAGTTAATTATTTAAAAAATTGAATATTTTAAAATTTTTAAATAATTAACTATTTTAAAACTAAAAGAAAAATTTTCTATACAATATATTTTTTTGACAGTTGTTGATTAAAAAGTTGTTTCGGCTTTTGAAAAAAGTTTCTTTTTAAAAATTTGAAACAACTAAAAGCCTGAAACATTTAAAATATATATATATATATAAAAGACAATATATGTAAATAAATTTTTAAACTATTTAAAAACATATTTAGAAGTGATGTACACAATTAAAATAGATTGAAGTATCAAATTCATTCACTCAAAGTTCAATTGCAAACAATTTTCTTTCTTCCTTGTTTCTCTCTTACATGAAAGAAGAGACTTTTTTTTAATGTTGGACGACCTTTTTTTTTCTGCTTTTTTTATTAGCCAGATGACAACACCTAACGATTTTATAACTTTTGTTAATTTAAGAGGGTTGGATCTGAAATTTTAATTCTGATTTGAAAAATAAGCTTAAAAGTAGAAAAATAGCATTTCCTTCTGATTTTGAATCACACAGCATTATGCAACTGTTCAGTGATAAGTACATCTCTCAAAATAAAAATGATAATTTAATATGTACTACTATGTACTATTGCAAGCTCAAAGAACATACCCTTACAAAAAGTCAATATACTGTCAATTGAATTAAATAGAAGATCACTTTCTGATCTGAATGCTACATTCTGCCAGATTTAAAAACTAGATTGTTTATAAAGCATGAAGGAGTAGATCAAAAGCTCGTTTGAGCAGCAACCATGATTATATTTGTTGAAAAGAGAAAGAAATTCAATATCATGACAGTAGGACAGAAGCTCAAACTTGGCAACCAGATTAGATCTAACTCTATTTACAACACGTTTTTAGACTTTGTCTAGATGAGCATCATAAGAAGAACCAGTCTGAATTTGAAAATAGTAGATGATACAGATAGTAGATTCAGTGATGATTTGTAAAGGTAGAGTCAAGAAAATTGTAAGCCAAGGGGCGAATTAAGTGATCGCGAATTGAAAATTCCATAAAAAACTCTGGTCTTTAAATTTGTAAAATTTTTATAAATAGTCAAAAAAAAACGCACAAAAATGGTTTCCAAGAAAAACAAAATTTGAAGACCAAAAACTTTTACGTAATTTTCAATTCACGATCACTTAATTCGCCCCTTGTAAGCATAATAAAAAGAGACAACCTTAACAGATCTTTACTTAGCAATGAATTGTGTATAAAGATTCCATGGGAGGTCAGTGGAATTAATGAAGTTGTTAAGTAGTAATCAAAGAAGTAAAAAAGCAGAGGGTCAATTAAACAATTTAGAATTATCAACAATATTATGATAATTGTTAGCAGTAAGTAACTTTTTGTTTGGGTTAAAATTTAGATGCCACTGCAAGCCCAAACTGTCACTAAAAGATTTAAGATAGGCAGTCTGTTTTAAACAATTGAAAAGTGATGTAGTTATCATGTTTTTTCAAGACTAAAGTATGTCGTTGTGTTGTCAGCAAAAAGTCACTTAAGATTATTAAATCATTCTTTCCTAACCGCACTGTTAAACTAATCCTCAAACGCCAACAATCTATGCAGTTGCTTCAGTCCTACTAATTACCCCAAATTTGTACTTTAGATATGTATCCTCATCATAAGATAAATAGAGATGTTTTTTACATGGAGTTTTGTGTTTTGCTAGTGGCAAATAGCATTTGCCACTAGAAAAATGAAAAACCTGTGAGTAGAGTAAAAAAGATACAGAATTCATCATTTTAGATGGGAAAACGTTTACATCTAAGCAAGTTTAACAGATGAAGATGGAGTGCGAATCTGGTCACCAAAATATTTCTGCTTACCTCTCAAGTCTTTGTCTAAGAGACTTTCTACAAGACAGTAGCTGGATGCTGTTAGCAACTGCCCATTAGGGTGGGTCGTACTTTTAAAATTTTGGATATGGGAGCGCGCGCAACATTTTTTTTATGTATTAGGGTATTAGAAGAGGCGTGAATAATTTTTTTTTTCTTAAAAAGTTCATCTAGTGTGGGCGCAGGGCGTTTGAAAAATGTCAGTTTTACGAAAATCTTATCATATTGGCATTTTTCGGCCTTATTTTATATTAGCCAAAGGAAAGGCAATTATTAAAAAACAATCAGACATAATATAGACATAAAAAAATATATATATATTCGGTGCTACTTTTTTAATGCTATACAAACACGATAGACATAAGAAAAGTTGGCTACCATTATGGATTTTACAAAAAAGTTCTACTTATAAATTTTAAAAATGAGAGCGTGCGTGATATTTTTTTTATCTATTAGGATATTAGAAAAGACGTGAATAATTTTTTTTTTCCTAAAAAGTTCATCTATTGTGGGCGTAGGGCATTTAAAAAACGATAGTTTTACTAAAAATGCATTAAATTAGCACTTTTCTGTCCTTTTATTTAAGCCTATGGCGATGCAATCATCAAAAAACAACCAGGTATAATATAGACATTAAAATAAAACATAATTTGGGGTGCTACTCTTCATAAAGTCATAAATAAAATATATAAAATGTCATCTAAAAGATACAATATATTTAAAGTTCAACTTATTTACTGTGATCATAAATAATCAAGGCAAAACATCAAAAAATTAATATTGCTTAAATTAATTTAAATAGATCTTTTTTTGATTGGTTCACGGGCATGATTTCTCGATGTGTTAATGTTGCTCTTATGAACCCATCTCTTCTATCTTTTCCAAATACCGATTGAGAAGCTCGTGTGACTTCTTGGACACATCGTTCAATAGCTTGCCCATGAACAGGAAAACAAGGTACATACATCGGAATATCATTGTATTTTGAAAGTTCATCCTTTGACAATAAACATGTAGTCCTTTGACAATAACAAGTAAAGGTTCGTGTACATCTAAGCTCCAATCAATTAGATCAAAAATTGATTCAGCATTTTCATTATGTATATGATGTTTTCTACTTCTTACACTAGTGTTTCCGTATTTTAAATCTCCTCTTAATTTTAAAATTGTTTCAACTGCAAATTGTCTTTCTGTTTTTTCTAGACTACATAACAACGTTTGAAGAACATTTTCACTATGAGCATTCCATGAAGAAGATAAAACGTAGGGCATTACAATGTCTTTAACTTTAAGTCTTTGATGACAAAGAAGTTTTAACTGCTTGAGTATATGATTAGGCCCTTCAGTCCACTTCCACTTTACTTTGATTTCAAACCAAAGTGGCGCATAAACACCAACAATATAACAATATAAGAAACATATAATCTGCAACTCCGCCAGAAGTTGCAGATTATATGTTTCTTCAACTGAAAGTACGATTTCGGAGCACCAAAGTAAACATATTCTATTTGCAAAATTCAACCATCTTGCATGCGAATGTGGACCAATTTCTTTACTTTTAAGATTTTCCGGAAAAACCCCAGCGTTAATTGCATGGGTAATTTTATAAAGATACTTTTGATCATCTGATAGCGACTTTACAACTTCAGAGTCAAGTTCTATTATTGCATTAGGAAATTCAATTTTTACTATGCTATCTTTGACTTTGAAGCTAGTTGCCTTACCTATAAGTTTTCCAATAGAACCAGAAAAATTATTTTTAGACGTAGTTTTTCCATCAAGCTGAATCATTAGATGTCGGAGAGGTAGTTCATTTGTATGAAGAGCACAAATTATCCACATTAATTTTTATCCAATTTATGTTCAAGGAAATGGATAACACCTCCTTTCCAACCAGTGTTTAAATTTGTTGAGTCTGCACCAATGGCAACTAAATAGTCTCCGACATCATGATTCACAATCCATTCGTAAATATTATTAGCTATTTGCTCAGCTGCAGTCTCTACTCTTTCTTCAGAATTGTTAGTGAAATGAAATTGGTATTTTCCTCCAGGTTCAGAACAAACTGAATAATGTTCTTCTTTTTTTTCCGATGGGTGTAATTTTCCATCTTCTTCTTCTCTCATGTACTTAGTCAAATCTTTTCGTCCATCAAAAAATATACATTGAATATTATCATTCATCGCTACTTTTTCAGCTCTACCTCGGATTTCTTTCATTAACTTAGTCTTACTTCGTTTTATTTTGTTGTGATCAACGAAAATATCAGTATTTTTCTTTAAAAAATTTGCATCTTTTGCAGAAGCTAAAGTAGCAGTAGCTATGGCTGCTGCAGCTCTGTTAGATACCCCATACCTAATAGCTGCTTGAGAAACCCTGGTAATATCTAAGTAATTTTTTTTCAAACTGAAGTCAACTTTTTCTGTATTATCTGCATTTTTGTTGCCAATGTCCGAATTGTCTGTTGTTTGAAATTCTACTGCTAAAGGAGAAAATAAATTATGTTAAACAATTTTAATGAAAAAAATTTATAATCAATTTATACTCAACTTTTTAATTCACAGTTTAAACAAAAATTGACAAAAATATTTTTAGTATTTTAGCATTTACTTGCATCCTCACTAAGTGTTCCAGGTATTTTAGAGTCTGATTCTTTTCTACCTAAATATCTTGTTAACCGATGTGTCTCTGGTATATCAACTAATCCTATTTGTAAAGAACTTTTGTTACCAATTTTATTTCTTTGAGCTTGTAGGAAAAATAGTTCTTGCAAAGGTATCTTTGCTACTTTTGGACATGTGCAAGTTTTTTGCAAGTTACATGAGCTTTAAAAAGACAACCATTGCATCCATTTTCATTACAGCTAAAGATGTTGCACTTACATTTCGTCAAGTCAAATAACTTATCAAGCTTGTCTGTATACATATTTCTTTTTTTTTGTAGTTCTCAGTTTTCTAATGTCTTTTGCAATCTTCCATTCAAGGACAAGTTTATCGACTGCGTATTTTTCTGAGACCAACGGGATTGTAGAATTTGCTGACATCCAAATACTTTTTATTTTAATAAATATTTGTAAACACATACATCTTGTATTCAAATGTGTAACTGATCTATCACGCAACAAAATTCCATACCGTAAACTATCTCTCAGCGTAGGCAGCTCTGATAAACAAAGTTCGAGTCCATTACCCAATAGCTCATGCAATTTAGGGCATTTTAACATTGTTTGAGCTCGAGTAGATTTAGCCATTTATAGCAATGAAATTGATGTTATGTTTGTTAAGAAATATTGGTACTTTTTGTAGTAGGTAAAAAAACGACCTTTATAAATATGTTATAAATTTGTTAATTACATTTTTATTACAATATTTAGGATGCCAAAGTGATCATAAATAAATAAAACTTGTTTAAACTGCAAATCGTCAGGAAACTATTATCTTAGTAATTATCCTACAAATAAGCTATTGGAACTTTATAAAAATAAAAAATCCTACACCATTTCCTGTATTTAAATAATTTTAATGGTTTTTAATAATAATGGAAGGGAGGATATAAGTCCAAAGCCCACAAAGTTTGATGACTATGTTTCATAATTCACCTCATTTTATACTAGTAGCATTACGCACATTGAAAATAACAACAACAAGTTTTGTATACTAATTTTTTTTAAAGTTTTTCGTAAAACTGACATTTTTCAAACGCCCTGCGCCCACACTAGATGAACTTTTTAAGAAAAAAAAAATTATTCACGCCTCTTCTAATACCCTAATACATAAAAAAAATGTTGCGCGCGCTCCCATATCCAAAATTTTAAAAGTATGACCCACCCTACTGCCCATGATGAGTATTTTTATGGAAACACCATATCTAGTCTTTACTCAACCTAAAGCCTCACAGCAGCGTATGTCAAGTGAAATATATTTTCTACTAGCCTTTGCCTAAAAAAGTGAATCTTAAATTGTACCAGGACAGGGCTGGTTGTATATATTACCCGTTGTAGGGTGATCATAATGACCCTGAAACTGAATTAGCTAAAAGAAATACTTCTGTAGCCAAGTACACATTACTCATAAAATTTTGAATATGCATTAAATAAATATACATTTTACTTAGAGGAAAACTAGAAATTAGACTGCTCAGCCTGTTATAAGGTTGTAATCTTAGACTGAGCTAATGCCACATTAGGCTTTTGTAGATTAGATTTATTTATTTCAAAAGAAAAACTGCGAATGTAACAACTTTCTTCTTTATGAAAGAAATTTTTTTTTTCCCAGTTAGATATGCAGATAATCATGTAAACACTATGATAACTCTCTAACATAACTGAAAATTGACATTTCTCTATGTTTTTTAAAATTTATATTGTTAACAAATACTATATATTAAAAATAACAAAACAAAGTATAAAAGGAAAAAAAATTACAAAAAAAATTTACAAACATTTAACTACATCAACAAAACAAAACAAACTTTTTTTTTTTTTTTTTTGAATTTGTAAGTAAATATTAAGAGTTTTTTTTTAGATTTACTTTTCATTACTATTTCATGTTCATTTTATTTTCATGGTTTAGATCTTTTTTAATCTACTAAACTCAAATAACAAAAGCTTAGGTAAATCCAGGGATTATCTTTTTCCGGATATTTCTGGGATTCCAGATATTTTTCTCAATTTTTAGTTTTTCCGGATATCCAAAACATTTTTCATAGATACAAGTTTAAGTATATTTTTTTTTGTAAGCTTTTTCCCTCATCACTCATACAAAACTAAGAAAAGTTTGAAAAAAATTAGAAACAACTAAGAGAAAAAGCAAAATTATAAGGAAAATATATTCTGGATTTTTTCCAAATACACCCAAACAATTTTCCGGATTTTTAAAATATGATCTGGATGATCAATGTGTAAAACTCAAAATTCTCAAATAAACATAAATTCTAAACTTCTATGCTTCTTCCATTTTTATTTTAAAATTGTTTATCTAAAATCTATTTTTTTAAATCTTCCAGAAAAACTAATTTCTTTTATGAGATTTTTTCTTTATTTTCATCAAGTGATTTTTTGTCCACATGTTATATTGTAAAAAAACTTAAGTCTAAATCCTGAGCATCAAAGTATGATCAGAATTGAGATTTCTTTCAAATTGAAGAATCCAAATATAAAAGTTGTTATATAAAAAATAAAATCTTTAAATATTTTTCATTTCTTGTATTTGATGGGTATGTACTTTGGTAATGATGTTAAAAGAATAACTTTTTATTTTTTAATAGCATTACCAATTTTAATATTATTATTTATTCTTACATTATAAAAAAATATTTTAATAAATTAAAAATTAATATTTTTTTTAGGAGCTTCTTCCTGATTACACCACAGAAACAACTTTAAAAGAAAACCATAAAATTAAATTTGAAAGGTATTTTATAAAAATATTATTTTTTTATTATGCTTTTTTATTGCTATATGAAAAATTGTGTTTTTACTCTCTAGTCCTTAATACAAGAAGGGGGGATTAATAAAAGAAGGAGGAGTGAATTTTAGTCCAGATCTAATAAACTGGGGAGGGGGTTAATAAAAGGAAGGGGGGGAATTTTTTTCAATTCTAATAAAAGGGGGGTTGTATTAATAGTAGGAGGAGAATTTTGTCTTCAAAATTATTAGACAGGGTTTTTTTTAAAAAAGAGGAACTTCTTCTAGTTCTAATAAACAGAGGGAGGGTTCTATCCACCAACTTGCAAAAAAGATTTCCCAAAAGAAAATGAATGACTTTCAAAACAGACTTTATTATCATTATTATATGATAATTATATAACAAATATATTCAAACATATAAAAATGATCTTTTTATTTAAACAGGTCCTCAAAAGTGTTTCCAATTGAATCATTTTCATTATTCAAGCATTTCCAATTGAATCATTATTCCAGGCATTATATGAACACTATAATCATTTAAAACATAAGTTGCATAATTTTTATGTGTAAAAAGATTGTGCCTGTTTGGTAAACTAGCTATTGTACTCAGCATATGCTCCAATTGATAGGAACCTTTTGGTGCCCATTGAAACTTTGCATCTTGAGGAGGATTAAGCTTAACCAGAAAACCTTTGCCTTTAATCACAAATTCTGGTTTAAGTAAGACTTTATGGTCACTGCAAACTTAAGTTTAAACAGTAATTCTATCTCTTGATAGAGATTAACTTTCTTTGACATATGTGTCTAATCTAGTAAAGTTCAAGTTTTTTTGAGAAGAACTTTTATTCCAGTGGAGTGGCTGTAGTGAATCAGAATTTAAAAAAAAAATTCAATAAAGTATTTACTACAGTCCAAACGTTTTTCCTGATTCATAAAACACTTTCAGCCTCGATTGCAAATACAACTCATTGCATCACCTGACATGCGTTTTTTAATCTAAACTGTAAATAAACAAGCTTTTTATAGTTCTATCTTCAGCTATTAAAGCTGTGTTTTTAACACATTGTTTTAAGTATTTTTTGCCATTCCTTGCAATTTAATTCATTTATTAACTAAGAATTTTTTATAGCAGTATTATATAATGCCATTGCACTTTATCCGTGTTTCCTGAACTAATATCTAGTCACTCAGATTGCTGTGATCTTTGTACCTATATCTTTTATCTATGTTTTTAGTATTTTCTTTATCTGGTATGTTCTTCTTTTCCTAATGGACTTTTTTATTTTCAGATGTTTATATATAACATCTGAAAATAAGAAATTTTATGTTTATATATAACAACTGCGCAACTTTAAATTATTATTATTTCATATAGGTTTTTAAATGAAAAAAGGCTATTTCATACAGATTCTTATAAAATAAAAAATTCTTACTTTTCAGTATTAAAAGTATTAGTATATCATCAACAAACTATAAGTGTGATTCACCTTTCAACATTTTTTGAAAATGCCTATTGTCTTTAAAAATTTTTACAGGCATTGTTAACTTTACCAAAAGATATATAGTTATATAATTTAAAATATATATAAATAAAAATATATGTAAATGTATAAAAATACATATATGAGTATATATATATATATATATATATATATATATATATATATATATATATATATATATATATATACATATATACGTATATTTTTTTAAGTTTAAATTGTGTCAAGTGGAATTTACTTTATACAGTGCAACCAAAAAATATGTTGAACGCTGTTGAAATTTATCTAGAATAGCCTCTGTTTTTGGCCCTAAAGATAGAATATTACCCACATTAGTCAACAACTTAATTTTAACTTTCATATTTAATATTTTTTCAATTATATTTTTTTGCTTCTAAGGAACCTTTTTTATAAATATAAGTATATTTATTTAATTTTGTATAATATAAATATATATTTTATCTTAATGTTGTTTGTGTTAATGTTTTAGTGGTTATACTATTTTTATACTAATGTTATACTATTTGATTAATTTAATTTTGTTGACATTTAATATTATCTTTGTTATATTGCATGATATGTCTACAACACCACACAGAATCTTGATCTTACACTTTTCTCTAAAAGATCTTTATTTTCTTCTGGGTTCTATGTCTATATTTTCAATACCAAGTTTCAATATGCATTTATTCAATACCAAGTTTCCGTATGCATTTATTCAATACATATTTTCATAAATATATTTACAATGACCAATAGAGAACTTTCACTAAAATTTGCAAATCCTTTTTTTTTTTTTTTTCCTTTTTTTTAGCTTTAACTTTTTTTTAATCTTTATATAAACTATAATTATCAAAATGTAAAATATACTAATAATTATTATATGATAAATAAATAAATAACTAAATGCATTATTTATTTAAAAAATAAAAATAATAAAAAAAATAAAAATAATAAACATAACGAAAGTAATATAAATAAAAATAATTAAAGTTGTAAAGTTTTTTATACTTAAAATTATTAAACAGTTCATATGGCAACTTATTTTAAATATGTTTATTGAGAATAATGCAACATAGAAGTATGCACATAACATGTGTACATCGCATTCCTCCACATTGAAACCTCAGTTAAAACTATTTAAAGATCGTTTTTTCAAAAGTCCATATTTTCCAAAAAATTTTCAACATTGGCATCATCATCTTTATTTACAGTTACAAAATTATTGAGATTCAAAAACATGTGAAATGTGACTTTTCCTAAAAGCTCATTTTAGAAAAATGCTCTCCATTTGATTATTAAGATTTATATGAAGCAGAATGTAATTAATTACTTTATATTCCGCATAAATATTTTTAAAATAAAAATTTTTTCTGGTGTTATGTATTCTGCAAATTCCCTCTCATACAAAACTCATTTACAGATCCTCTTCATCTGTTTTATTTTTAATGACCTTTTTGAACATTTTTGTTAAATGTATGTTTTGATATTGGGTGGATAAAAATTAAGAAAAATTTTTCAAACAGTTTATTCGTTTTTAATTGCATTTTATTTTTTTATTTGTTTATTCTTTTTTAATTGCATCTTCAACAATATATGCACTATCTTAGTCACTTGCTAATGCTTAGACAAACAACTAAGTTTGTTGGCATAGAACTCTTTAGGCTTTGAATCAAAAGAAGTGATTAAGGTGTTGTCAGAGTGTCTTGATTATTGAACATTTCATTGCACAACCTGTTGCTTAGGATTTTGGAACAAGAAATAATTTGTTGATATTAAGTTGAAAGTAGGAAGAATGATGCAACACTTCCCAGCCAAGCTCTAATAATTTTTGCTGTGTGATCTAGTGATTTTTGTCGCAGTTTTGCTTGAGGACGGAAGTTGTCATACAGGAAGTAAAGTTTGTTGTGGTATTTTTCGAGAATTCTGCTTGAAGCTAATTAGGTTGCTGTTATTATTGATGTAAAGTTGCAGAAGCAATTAATAGTTCACAATTTCTTACATTTACAAAGTAAATTTAAGACTCTTTTTAGAGTCGGTTTTTAAAGTTGGTTTTAAGAGTTGTTTAGGTCCTAGGCATTAGTACAGTTTACATTGAGAACCTACTTCTCAACTCCCGCAATTACCAATGGTTAAACCGGTTGGAAAACCATTAAACAAGTGTTTTATGCAGGTTTCTTCTAGCTGTATCTAAACACTTAAATATTTCTGTTTTGTGCCAGCGGTATTCTATAGTAATGTGTTTAAGTTTTTTACTAAACTATTCAATAGTAGATTAGTAGTACTTTAACTAGTGGTAGGACTTTTGACTTACAAACAAGAGTTTGAGGTTCCAATTTACACTTATGGAAGTACTGGGCCCAACTTTTTTTTTTATGCGTTAAAAAAAAGTTTTTAAGAGTTTAGGGTTGTGAAAGTTTCAATAAAAATAAATTTAAAAAAATTGACTAACAAAATTGTCTCTTTGACTTTAGTGGCTTTCCCTTAAGCCTTGGGTAGGTGAATTTATTTTGTAAAACTTGGGTATGCTAAGGCTCTAAACAACTAACAATTTTAAATAACTTAGTTATTTAAAAATGAAAAAAAAGGTTTATGACGAAGATTTGCTTAGAAAATGAGTGTACGCATTTTTTGGATTTGAATCCAGATGAGAATAGAAGCTTTATTGTCAATAATTTTCTAATGGAAAACATATCAAAATCTACTATGTATATTATACTAAAAATAAAGGAGAACAATGTAGGACAAAAAAAAAAGTTAGAAGTGTCTCTAAGCAAATAATGTCTGAAAATCAGATAGAGCATCTTAAAAAATTAATCAAAAGAATTTCACAGCTTTCACAAGAATTTCAAAATTGATCGATTAAAAGAATGGTATTTCACAGCTTGCAAAACTATTCACTGTATCATAACTGAACATATACAAAATTATCTATAAAATCCTTAAAAAGCATAAAAAACCATTAAAGCATTTATTATCATAAAAAAAATAAAATGCCTAAAAGAACACCAATGCAAAAAGCAGCAGTTTGTTTGAAATGCTGTAGAATAATTTCGATTTTTTGGAAAAATATATGTTATTGACTATGAATCATACATTTATTTAAGCAACACTAATATTTCTGAAATGCTGGATTCTACTCTTCTGACATAAATAGAACATCAAAAAATGTAAGGTTGAAAAGGAAAGACAAATTAAATTCAAGCCAAAATTACTTGTTTGGATTGCATTCTTAACTAAAGGAATCTCTCAGCATTACATAGCTCCATTGAGCCAAGCAGTCAATAAAAATGAGTATATTTCAAAATGTCTTGTCAAACTTAATTAAAAATTATCGTAAAAATTACAGTATCATTTTCTGGTCGGACTTTGCTTCATCATTTTCACATAAAGTACAAGACTAAATCTAAAATCAAAAAATATTGAATTTGCACCTGCAAATTCAATATTTTTTGATTTTAGATTTAGTCTTGTACTTTTGCAAGTGAATAACCCTGCTAATGTGCCAGAATTACAACCGATTAAAGATTTTTGGTCTTAACTTAAAAGATTGGTGTACAATAAAAATTTAAAAACTGAAAAAAATTAAACTTAAAAAAGTTTTCAATCAAGAAAGTTGACATAAAATGCATACATTGGCTAGCTTCTGCAACATTTACAAGAGTAGTGTTTATCTTGATGGCATGAAAAATAATTTCATTTAATTTATTTAGACTTTTGTTATTTTTTAAGTTAATAAAATATTGTTTTAAATAATATATCATAAATGTAAATTTTATTGTATATTAAATATAACTTTTATATTATCATATAAATGATTCAATCTTCTAATTCTAATTTAATAAATTTAAGTTTAAAATGTTGGTTTAACTTGTTAAAAAGTTGTCGCTTTAACTATCAATATATTTTCAATAAAAGATCTTACAATTAAGGTTATTTACAAATAACGTCTGTTCACAAAAAATCCGGACTGATTTCAAATGTACACAAATTGTTCTAAATTTCGAATTTTCGATTCGAAATTTTTAAATTTAATCGGTCAACAACAACAGTTTCATTTTGTGGCAAAATTGAGTTTAAATAATTAATTCAAATAAACATGGAGCATCTAAAAGAGAACGATGTTAGAAATGTGATTAGAAATTTTTATAAACAAAGCATAAACAGTGGAAAGAAATTTACAGTGGATCATTTTAAGAAAATGGGAATCGCTAAATCTACAATTTATGACATATATAAAAGGTCTGAAAATAATTTGCCAATGAATAGAAAAATCGGTTGCGGCAGAAAACCTTTTAAAATTACACCAGAAAAGAGAAAGTCCATGATTGCAAGAGCAGAAGAGAGAATCGGGATTTCGCAAAGAAAATTGGCACTAAAATATAAGATAAGCGTTTCATACGTAAATAGATTATTAAGTATGCATGGACTAAAGTATACCAAAAGAAAAAATGCACCAAAAACAACAGAAAAGCAAAAAATTAAACAAAAGAAAAACTTATTAAAACTTTCAAAAACTTTTTTCAAGCCATTAAATGAGTTTGAAATCATCATGGACGATGAATCTTATTTCTGTGTAAATGGTGCAAGTTGTTCACAAAACTCTGGCTACTATACAAAGGATAGTTCTCAAACTGATCCTAACATTAAATTCAACTTCAAAAAAAAGTTTGACGAGAAACTTCTCGTTTGGATTGCAATCAGTCGTTTTGGTCACTCATCGCCTTATTTTGCTGTAAAAAACTGTGCACTGGATGCAAAAACTTGTTCTAAAGAATGTATTACAAAAAGACTTCTTCCATTTATAAATTCCAAGCATCAAAACATGAAAATTTTATTTTGGCCTGATGGAGCGAGATGTCATTATGCAAAACACACATTAGAAACTTACAACACTTTAGGTATTAACTTTGTCGACGCTAAAGATAACCCCCCAAATGTAACGCAGTTAAGGCCAATTGAAAATTTTTGGGCACATTTAAAAGCAAAAGTTTATGGAAATGGATTTACTGCGAAAAATCTTGACCACCTTAAGAATAGAATTCGATTAAAGTTGAAAGAGTTTGATCCAGACTACTTTTTCAACCTAATGGATTCAGTCAAAACTAAAGTTCAAAAAGCCTCTGATTTAGGACCACTTTCAGTTATAAAATAGTTAACAATGTCCAGTCACTCATTTTAGTTAAAATTTTTGTCAAAAATCGATTAATTTTGTATTCAATTAGGAACAATTTTTCATTCCGGATTTTTTGTGAACAGACATTAGTTGAAAACTAATCTTAAGTAAATACATGAAAGAGCATTAATAATACAAATAATAATGATAATAATAATGATGATAAATTATAAGAATAATAAGAAAATTTTATGATAATCAATATCAATTTTAAAACAGCAATTGAATATTATGCACAGACAGGAAAGTTACAAACAGTTATGTACTCACAAAATGTAACAACCATGTAACTAAAACAATTACTGCAAAAAAAAAGTAACAATGACTTAATAAATATAATAATCCTAATATCAATAATCATAATAAAAATATTTCATTAAAAAATAACAATAAATAAACAAAAAAAAATTTTCAATAATACTCACAAATAAAAACGTGTCACCCACTTACACACAAACATTTAGTCACAAAAGTATAGAGTTTTCATAATAAATGACAATATTAAAATAAAAAAGTAAATCATATCAAGCAAACGCATATAGTCTTTCAAAAATAATAAAATTTAAAAAATATTCTTTTTCCTTTCTTAAAAAAACTAAAAAAGAAATTATTTTTACGTATTTTTTTAAAGAGGAAGAATATTACAAGAAAATTATTTATATTGAAGATAAAGATATTGAAAGTAAATATAAAAATTAAAATCAAAATTTTTACTTTGAACAAATTTTTGTTTTCAAATTTTGTTAAATATAATAATATATAGTATAACAATTAATATTAGTGTATGGATTTGTACACACAAACACATACACACACACACACACACACACACACACACACACACACACACACACACACACACACATAAAATAGTATATGTGTATATATACTATTTGTTATTGTTATTTCGGCTCTTACAGCATAAGCCATTATCAAACTAAATACATTTTTGGTAAAATTAAAAAAAAGTTTTTGATTTCACATTGCAATGACATCTTTTTTGTCATGTTTACCAAGGCTCTTGCTATATGAGCTGAAATTTTTATAATAATAAATAGTATGATACAAAACATGTTTTATAAATTTATATTAATTTCACATTAAAGATATCACTTAAACATTACATTATATACATATATTATTATTATTATTATTATTATTATTATTATTATTATTATTATTATTATTATTATTATTATTATTATTAAAAGTATATTATTTTAAAAAATATATTTTTTTTAATAAAATATACTTTTTTAATTTTATATATATATATATATATATATATATATATATATATATATATATATATATATATATATATATTGTTTTAAAAACTAATAGAGAATATGTTTTTTTTCAATATATCAGAAAACCCAGAAACTGAAGTGGGACATTATATCCTGTAAGGCAATAAGAAGACAATCTTTTTTTTTTAAAGTATAAATTAATAACAAATTTTTACGTCACACCCTGAAAGCTTATGACCTAATACCACCCAAATACGCTAAAAAACATTTGTAAGGGTAAACTATATATACCAAAAAGTGTTTATTTCAGGTAGTTTTAAAATCCTACATAAAACCATACCATTAATAACAATCCGTTATTTTTTAATTTATAAGATTTTTGCTCAATTTTGCGTCGTATTAGTTTTTACGTCGCTAATTTTTTTATAAAATGAGCTTTTTAAAACCACATTACTTCGAAATGGGGCAAGTTGGGGCAGCTAACTTTTTAGTTTCTTATAGAATGATACAAACTCTGTTTAAAAAAAGAATCAACTTCGTGAAGGAAGTCTAAGGTAAAAAGTCCTAGCACTATAAAAATCAGTTTAAACTCGTTACAGTTGCATTTTAAAAATGCATTTCTTACAACGTGTATAAATACATATTTCAAATATTTTCATAACTTAAGATAAAGTTATCTATTATCTTTGTATATATAGAAAATTAAATTGAAAGGTTTTGTATTTAGGGAGAAAATCAAGATTTAAAAATGATAAAATTTTATTGATAAAAAAAAGCTGTTTTCGGTCACTTTCAAACATAAATTAACGTTTGAATCTTTTATTTCAGTACTTATTTTTTATACCCTTAAAATCATAAGAAACTGTAGAAAATAGTTAGCTAATAACATTATTTAAATTGCGCCACTCAAAAAACTGTATTTTGGCCAAATTTTAAGGGTTTCTAAATCACTGTGCAATGTTTTGCTGTTGTAATTAATGACATAAAAACTTTAAATAATGTGGATATGATAGAGGAAAAGGATGGCTTTTGTATCTCCCAATCTGACATTTTGATTGTAAAAATACCCCAAATTATATGACTTTATTCAAATTATATAAAGCTATGGTACTCTAAAAAAGTTTAAAATAGATATTTAAGTTGTCCATTGGAATGACTCTCTATGTATCAAATATCAGGTCAGTACATTTGATTCATTAAATATTGACAAAAAATGATGCTGCAATAAATGCTGAATTTTTTTTTTTTTTTTTTTTTTTTATTATAATTCACCTCCTCAAGGCCGAGAAGGCCACTACAGATGAGGAGGCTACTTGTGGTTATAATCCTCTCTCAACTCTCTAACTCCAAAACACGAACCTTGACGAACAAGGCCTAGAGAAACAAGTTGAACGCGGTACTACCAGGGACGTGGCGGGAATCGAACTCGGAACCTCTCGCTTATGAAGCGAGCGCTCTACCACTACACCACTACCGCAGTTATAATGCGGAGTTTTTTGCTTTCTCATTAGGATTTTTTTTATTTTAAAGCCTTTTTACCATTTTTGAAATTTTTATTTTTTATATTGTGAGAGTAGCTGATAAAAGCGTAGTGTAAGGCCCTACCTTGTGTACCTTCATAAAGTGTAAGGCCCTGTACCTACCGTGTGTACCTTTCCACTTATACTTGCATTGTTGGTAATATTTATATGAAGTCTGCATATTTTGAAAAATTATTTATTTGAAACAAAAAGTTGTATGTTGTTAAATTGACTTAAGTTGTTTTGATTTATTTTGATTACATTGATTTTTACTGATAAAATATTTTTTATATAGGGTGAAGCAACGAAGAGCTAAAGGGTTAATTGATTTTGAAAGACATGAAGATGATGAATTAGGCTTTCGTAAAAATGATTTAATAACGGTAGGCTGTATAATAGAGGTAGGGGGTTTAATAGAAGTAGGCTGTTTAATAGAGGTAGGGGGTATAATAGAGGTGGAGTGTTTAATAGAGGTAGGGGGTTTTATAGAGGAAGGGTTTTTAATAAGTATGTTAAAATACAACAGAGTTATTAATTATGCATGAAACTTTAGAAAATTTATACAACATTGTTCAAAATAGTAAGATGTTTTATTTAAATAGTCTTTTATTTTTTTTCATAGATAGTTTCTCAAAAAGATGAGCATTGTTGGATAGGCGAGTTGAATGGTTTGCGAGGTTGGAATTTTAATTTTCAGTTTTGATTTTAATTCAGTACATAGTTTTATTTATGAAAATAGTGTATGTATAATGATTACCCTTGGCATCCACAGTCTCTATTATACAAACACCAAGAGTACTTGGCCATCAGACTTGAGTATAGATATATACAGGGGTCAAAATAGGTATTGGACAGGTTGCCCCCTCCCCTCAAACTGGTATTAAAATTGGTGCGGGGGCGCTGATGTCTGACACTCATTTTGACCTCTGGATATATATAATGATATTTATCTACTACATTAGTAGTATATTAGACTTTGTACATAATTTTCTAGTTAGGAATCAGGTAAGTTGTTAAGAAAGTTTTCTAACTGGTTTAATTATTATCAAACAAAATTTTTTTACATGTTAAAAGTATATATTCAAAGTATTATATGGATTGATAAATTATCATATGGGTAGTAAACAACCGGGGCTATGGCTAGGGCCAGGTTTGATAACACATAGCCACGACCGGGGATGAGTTTATGATCAGTGCTGCATTAATATTGATAGATCCTATAAAAATGTTATTTTTAATTGAAATTTATGATAAAAGTTATAATTAAAAAAATACTTTTATAGGATCTATCAATATAAATGCAACCCCGGTCATAAACTCAGCCAGGGCTGCATTCAAATTGATAGATCCTATAAAATGTTGTTTTTAAATAAAATTCATATCATAAATTTTAATTAAAGATAACATTTTTATAGGATCTATCAATATTAATGCAGCCCTGATCATAAACCTGGCCCTGGTCATGGCTATGTGTTATCAAACCTAGCCCCGGCCCTGGCCCCGGTCGCTTACTACATATGGGTTTATAAAATTTCCAAATGTACAGTTTAAATATTTTAAATTGAGCTACCTTTTGTCACATGTTTGCAACTTTACTGACTTTTCTAATTTTTTTCGGTTTCTTAAGAACGTTATTAAATATAGTTATTAAAAAAAAACTTTTTTTTAAGTTTACTTTTTTCATCTTTATAATGCCTGAAGTTTAATATAATCATATAATGTTTAAGTATTAAAAAGAAATAACATTAAATTAAGCTATATTTTAAGTAATTATATATAAGCAAATAACTACTGAAAAAGTGTATGTTTTAACAATAACAAGTCACTGATGAATCGCTATGTGTATACAAATACAAAGGCAAGTAACTGCTTAAAGACTATGTATTTCATAGAAATACATAGTCTTTAAGCAGTTAAGTAAGTGTGTAACTAATTTACACACTTACTTAACTGCTTAAAGTAAGTGTGTAACTGCTCATAGTGTGTTATTATATAAATCAAAACAAAGAGCTTCTTGCAATGTGTGGTTCACTCCATTTTAAATTTTTTTTTTTTTTTGATATTTTAACAGGAATTTTTATCAGTGATGACATTTGATCTAAAAATGCTAAATACAAAAAGTTTCGAAATTGGGACAATTTTTTGATCCCCCACAAAATGTTGGAAATTTCACTTTCTTAGTGGGGTTTGCACAATATAATTTTTAATAACTAGAAATACGAAATATGCATAAATACAAAAACAAAAGAATTCTACAAAACTTTATTAGTTAATGGCTACTTGTACTTTATCCACATGTTTGTTGATTAGGGTGGCTCTTAAAACAACATTTTTGAAAAAAACCTGTTCCTACCCCTTTACTTTGTTCTATATAATACTAAAACACTAGGTTTAAAAATTTTTTGAACAAAAAATTATTTTAGTGGTAGCTCAAGACCCTTAAAAATTTGACTGGTCCCTAAAATTTTGAAAATAAAAATTCTTCTAAAGTATATCAACCTGGTACTCAAAAGAAGCGAAATTATCTAAAAACTTTAAAAATAATAATCAATTTACAAAAAATAATTTTTTTCTTAAATAAATGCATAAAAACTATTGTTTTTAAGCTGAAAATCAAAAAAGTCATTATTTTCAAGTTTTAAAAAAAAAGTTTTTTTAAACATGCTTTTTTTGTAATGTAATTTTTGAAATTTCAAGAGGATTTTTAAAAAAAATCCTCTTAAAATTTCAAAAATGGTTTAAAATGGACCACCCTAGTGGTTTACAAAAAGAAAAAAATATGTGGCTTCTAAAAAATTAAGTTTTTCGCTAATACAGAATATAATTAACTAATCCTTCAGCAATAAAATACCACTATTTATCAAATTATTTTTCTTATATTTTGGTTACAGCATGCTTAAAAAAACAGGAATCATTATCTGCTAGAAAATAAGTCAAAACAGTTACATGATCATTTACTTATATGATCATTTGTATATGAAAATGTAGTATACCCATATATGTACATTGTATCGATATGTACAATCTACCCATATGTAAATTGTACCCATACGTACATTGTATCCATATATGTACATTGTATTAATTTATTGTTAAATTAAAGATAGTTAAATGATGGTCTGAAATTACTTTTAAGGTTGGTTTCCTGCAAAATTTGTTCAAGTACTGGATGAACGAAGCAAAGAGGTTTATTACAATTTTTTCAAAAGTCTGATATTTGTACATAGGGCTTAATTAGAAGCAGCTTGAGCAATTAATTTGTTTTTTCTTCTTTATTTTTCCTATTTGCTAAAATTAAATTAAATTAGATTATTTAAGTTGTTTTAACATAAGCATAACAGTTTAGCATTTATGTTTATGTTTCACTTTTTGGTTTTTAACCATGATTTTTTAATGAATTTTTAACCCTTTGATTATTTGAAAGTTAACAAGTCAAACAATCATTATACTCAGAACAATAAATACTATAATATATACTAATATATTGCAATATATCAATATAACAATATATACTTAGTAGCAATACTCAGTGTTATATCAGTTTTTTCATCCTTTTTTATCATCCTTTTTTTTTTCATCCTTTTTTTTTTTTCATCTTCTTTTTTTATTCTTTTTTTTTTTCATCCTTTTTTTTCTTTTCTTTTTTTTATTTCAACCTCTTTTTTTTTTCATCCTTTTTTTTTTTTCATCCTTTTTTTTTCATCTTTTTTTTTTTAATAGTGTAATACTTAGTACTAAAATAAACAATTTTTTGTTTCAACTTTTATTTAAGTAATTAATTTTAAAAATTTTAATTTGTAAGAAATATTTTCAAGTTTAAAAAAATTTCAATTTATTTTTTACTACAGTTTAGATATGTTATTTTAGTTTAATTCTAATGTTGTTTTTGTTTTTAATTCAGTTTAATTCTAATGTTGTTTTTTTATGTTCATAAATCTTATCAAAATTTTTTACTTTTATAAACCTTTTAAATGAAAACAGTGAAAAGTTTCACTAAGTGTAGTAAAAAAATATAAAATAATAAAAGTAAACTGTCTCTAAACATTTTGTATACCTTCTTAATTAATTGTCCATTGGTCATCAAATTTAAAATTAAATAAAATTTTTTTTATCTTACTCACATATATTTATCAATTTTGCATTTAAATTATGTACATGTTTTTTATAACATGTGTGTTTAGTACTCTTCTGCTGGAGATGATAGCGTTTCTGAAGTTGTTGCCAATCTTGTTAGAGGCAAGTAAGTGGGTTTAATTATTTTTTTTAATTTTAATATAAACTTTGTGTATATTGTATATATATATATATATATATATATATATATATATATATATATATATATATATATATATATATATATATATATATATATATATATATATTTGTTTGGCAAGATAAAGTAAAAAATAACTACATGTTTACTTCTAAAATTATGTAGTTATTTTTCACTTTATCTTGTCAAACAAACATATAAAGCTCTGGTATTATTCATTAGGCCCCCTTCCCTCCTCCCAAATGTGTTCTATATAATTAAATAATACTGGATTTAGTGAATTTTTAAATAAAAAATATTTCTAGGGGTTGCTACCAACCCTCAAACATAGGTCCCTAATTTTATATAAAAAATGTCATGTTGGATTTTAAACGATATATTTTAAATAATATATTTTGCTCTGTTTTACAATATTAATTGTATAAAAATTTTAAAAACAATCATTGTTTTATAAAATAACATTGTGAAAAAAAATTATAATCAAAAAATCTTGTTGAATTCCCTATTTTTCGTTTTTAGTTTAATAACCTCATTTTTTGTTCACTAAAATCTGAAATAATAATTTAATTATAAAATGATTCATAGTTTTGAAATTTTTATATAATTTCACTTCATTTGAGACCCAACATGACAAACTTATGGAATTTTTTTTTTTTTTTTTCTGATAATATTGGGGACCCATTTAATGTTCAAGCGTCCATAGCAACCCTAAAAATTTTTTCTTATTCAAAAAAATTTGGAATCCAGTGTTATTTATTATATTGAACACATTTAGGGGGTGCCATCAGACATTTTTTTAAAAAGTTGTTTTTTTAATCACGTTAACATTTTTGAGGCTGTGGTTCATCTTGAAGTATTGGATAAAGTCACCTCTATGCCATCTATCCTCTAGATTTTAAATATTTATAGCAGTTAGTCTTTGACGATACTTTAAGGGTCTGAGATGAGGCACAAACCTAGTGGCTCTTTCTTGCGATAATAAAGATTCTATGCAGAAAAATAGAACTTAAGGTGTGGTTGTACATAAGTTGTATAAAGTATAGGAAAGTGAAAATAATGTCCCAATATAGGAAGGTTTTTTTAATTTTTTTTTTTTTTTTTTTTGTTATTCACCTCCCCAAGGCTGAGAAAGCCACTACAGATGAGGAGACTACTTGTGGTTATAACCCTCTCAACTCTATAACTCCGAAACACGAACTTTGACAAACAAAGCCGCTGCGCGGAGAAAGAAGTTGAGCGCAATACTACCAGGGGCGTGGTGGGAATCGAACTCAGAACCTCTCACTTATGAAGCGAGTGCTCTACCTCTACACTTTGGCAACAATGTGTGCAACATGATCCTGTTACTTGAGTTGGTTGTTGACAATGATGCCGAGGTCGCAAAATATCTGGAAATACTTCTGGTCTTCAAGTTCTCAGTTTTATTGTTCTCGTGAAATGCCATGTTTCAATGAAAAGTTCAATTTATCATATTGGAAAAATTTATAGAAAAACAATACAATAAATTTACTGCAAAACTGCTAAAAATAGTAACAGTTAAAACATACATAATTTAGTTTATTGCTATTTTAAACACCAGTTATGTTTATGTTCAACAATGATCCTTGAGTGGGCATGATGTTTATAAATTGTTTTTACAGAAGTTTAATTAAACACTGCAGTAGCAAAATATACAACTGACTATTGATATTGGAACATGTACTCTCCATTCTATTCATACAGCCTTCATGAGAGGAGTTAAGTTAATTCCATTTGATGTTAAGCTATTTGTAAATGATATTTGTTCTTGGTTTAAATGATATTTGTTCTTGGTTTAAATGATATTTGTTCTTGGTTTAAACAGTAGCTATAAGAGAAGACTATAAAAAGTTATTTTTTGAAGAAATCGTGGAACAAGTAATTTCTTTCTTCACCCAGTAAGTAGCCAGTGGCTATCATTGGTTCCTGTTTGTACTTGAATTCTTCAGCACTGCTCAGCGTTAAAGATATATTTTTTGGAAAAATTCCTGTATTCCTATAATTTTTGAATCTGCAGAGGTACAAAAGGTTAAAAATAATGTTAGAGAGTAAATGTGTATCAGGTTAACTGCATTATCTGTAACCGACAGTCAAGAAGAAATCCTAAAAAGTTTTTCAAAAAGCAGAATGAATGGTACATGTATTGTATACAAAAGCAAATAAGCTGTTGCAGATATTTTTAAGTAAATTTCTGAAACAAGAAATTTTCTCTAATAAAGTAAGTGAAGAATTAGTTGACATTGACTGTAAAGATTTTAACAACTGGCTCAAACTTATGTCTATTGGTATTATGTGTATTGGTATTAGTTAGTTAAACTTATGTCTATTGGTATTAGTTTAGCAGCTTGTAGAGTAACAAGCAGTTTAGACACAAATGTAAGTGACGCAGCCAAAATGTGGAATGAGAAAGTCATTAATTACTATTGCCACATCTGCAATCTCATTCACCAGTAAAAAATCATATCTTAAGAGACTTTCAGTGTATTCATCATTTACAACATTAAGTTAGGAAAAGTTGTACATGCAAAGATTGTGTATGAATTTCTAAATGATATCAAGCTTTTGTGATAAGGTTACCACCGAGTGGGTTATGTTTGCTTTAAAAATTTTGTGATCAGCATCTGGGGATATTGACATTTGTACTTATTGCCATTATCTCTCTGGTATTAAAGATATCCTGGGTGTTCAGAAATATATTAATCACTCTTGTATTATTCAGTTCTCACACTATGTCTTGAGCAACCTGAACAAATCTTTTCATTCAATAATGCTTTGCTAGCTAGGAATATGTTATCCATCTCAAAAAGTACCATTATTCCATTGAGAATAGTATAGACAGCAATTAACATAACTGGGTCTTAAAATATCTTTTGACATAACTGAGTTTTCCATAACAAAGGGTTTATTAATGCAGCAAGAAAAACTCTGGATACCATAACTCGGATAACTCTGGATATTCCTTGAGGATACGAGGAAAAAAGAAGATGAAATTAGTTCAGGAGTCGGAAGAAATAAAAAAGAATCAAGAAAAAAAGAAAGCAATTGAGCAGAAACTGGATGCACAAATAAAATTAGAAAATGAATTAATAATGGAAGAAGATACAGCCAAAGTGTTTAATCAATGATGCAAATGTTAAGCTATCTCTTGCAATGAAAGAATTAAGCATGTAGTCAGCAAAAGTGGTCAACATCATGTTGACTTCAGGAAAAAAGAAATTGGCTGAAGCATCAAGGAAGCTTCTTAAAGTTCGCTTTAAAAGAATAAGTTGACAAAAAAGTTGCAAGAAACAGGTTGTTTACAACCACCTGAAAAAAGAATTAAACATAATTAAACCGCTGTTAAGCTTTTAGTTAACCTTTTATACAAATTACTTCTGGTCTTCAAATTATTGTCAAATTATTTTTGGTATTCAAATTATTGTCAAATTATTTTTGTCATTTTGTCATCTTCTATTTTACAATTCCCTGGAACTAATATGTAGTCACTCAGATTGCTATAATCTTTTTTTCCTTTTTCTTCATTTGAAGTTATCCTGTTATTGTTAGCAATATAAAGTCTTTTCAAACGTCCTTTTTGTTCTTCTAACTATTATACTGTTTTTAATTCTATGACTTTCATTACCTGCTAATTGCTTGTTCTGGTTTAATCATTAATTTTAAAGATTATTAATAGTTATTCTCAAGCTCAGTTAAAAAAAAATTTCATTTAGAAAGCATATGTGTTATGATATTGGTTAGAATTTTTATTATATCTACCTTATATTTATATAGGTATTTGTAGACCAAATATGAATAAATAAGAATTGATGTTTTTTTTAATTTTTTATTGTTGTTGTTATTCACCTTACCAAGGCAGTTACATTTAACTGTAATGGCAGGGCCATTACAATTAAGGAGGCTACTTTGTTGTGGTTACAACCCTCTCTCAACTCTTTAACTACAGAGATTAATTTCTTTTTAAGAAGTTACTCCCCATTTTATCTTAATACCAGAGTGATGTTACCAGT
This sequence comes from Hydra vulgaris, assembly GCF_038396675.1. Lineage (NCBI taxonomy): Eukaryota > Metazoa > Cnidaria > Hydrozoa > Anthoathecata > Hydridae > Hydra > Hydra vulgaris. Next base: position 67,397,078 of record NC_088927.1, on the reverse strand, counting down.
AGACCTATGTTCATTGTAAAATATATACATTTATATGTAAAAACATATGACTGTAATGTTTAATTTTTTTAGATTATATCAGTCTTTTAGAAGAATATTAAATCATGGATTAAAGCAACCTCCATTTTCAGGTCATGTCCATCCTTGGCAATATATAGAAGAGGTAATTAACAACAAACTTGTTTTGAAGCTGTAAAATTGCAAAAATCTAAAAAAATTTTAGAGTTCTCTAACAATTACACAACAATGTAAAAAAAAAAACAATGTAAAAAACAATTACAGTTTACAATAAGTTTTTAACAAGACTATTGTGGTTTAAATTATGATTTTGTTTTTATTTTTTTATTGATTTAAATCAAAATAATAAAATAACTCATTTAAATTAATATGAATATATTAGTCATATAATACATTAAATAATATATACTGAATACATTATATATGATATGTATACTGTGCATGTCTAATATTTAAAATTTTTTTAAAGGTTTTTATACAAATGAGTAAAATTTTCAACTAAAAATGTTTGTCCAAAAAAATTGACCTTAATAACAATTTCACTATTTATGGGTGTATTGTATGGGTACTGTTTATGGCTTATACTTTATGGGTACTGCTTATAACTTATACTTATCAGGTTCTAAAGCAAATAATAAAAATAGAAATGAATAGAATAAGGTAAGTAGGCTCAATGTAAAACTAACACAAAAGTATACTTAAACTTTAAACATGTAACAAGTTTATAAAAAAATTAATTCGAACAAAACAATTAAAATCTAAGAGAAATAACAATAAAAATTTTATAAACATAGCTTCTATGAATTCCATATTTTAATGCAAGTTTTCTCTGGGAGAAATAGCAATAAAAATCAATTCAATAAAATTGATTTAATTATTCCTTATCAATTGGACCTAAAAAAAGAAAAGAAAAAATGAACTGAAAAGTTAAGCACATTAGAAAATTTATAATGATTGTATTGTACCAATTTGAACAATAAATCTTGTTATCTGTAAAACAGAGCTGCATCAATCTAATTTATTCAGGTAAAAGGTTCTCAGAAAGTACATTACAAAAAGCCCTGTATTGTGTTTGACCTCCTGTTTTGAGAAAATAGTGTGAAAAACACAAATTGTGCAGAGTTAACTAATAAGTTCAGGGTTGTCAAATATTAGTTTTTAATGACTTTAAAGTTACAGAGGTAGTTAAAATTTTCTTATAGTTTGAGGGTACATAGCACACAGCAATTGTTTATCCTTGTGTAAGAATATAAACTTAGACCTAAAAGATTTAGTTCATTGACTAAGTGCAAACTTAATTTCTCTGAACTTGGAAAAAACTGAACTAATATTTTCTCCAAGACAAAAAATCATATAAACTAAAATTAAAATTAATAATAGACGTTTATATCCAACACACGTTGTTAAATATCTTGGTATTTTTATAGCTTTGAACCTCTCATGGAATTTTCATATAGATGCACTCCGTAAAAAACTTAATCGAGCTAATGGCATGCTTTCAATAATTCGCCATTATGTTGATAAAACTACCCTTAAAAATCTGTATTTTGAAATTTTTCAATCTCATCTCATCTACTGTTGTCAAGTCTGGGGACAAATTGGCAACTGTAATATTAATAAATTGTTATCAGCTCAGCGCCAATCAATCTGAATAATTAATTTTGAACTCCATAATACAGAAACTTCGAAATTCTTCAAAAAACTTAAAATTCCTACCTTGTCAGCACTAGTTATATTTGCTAATCTTCTTTTTGTTTTCGACTCCTTTAATAAAAATTTACCTTCCTCTATTACAACCTTCTTCACTGAAACTTGATTTATACATTCACATTTAACTAGAAACATCAATAATGGAAAACTAAATGTACCTCCCTAAAAAACTTATATGGTAATTATTCTTATATGGTAAAACTTATATGGTAATATATGAGATATGGTAAGTATTCAATTACACATCAGTGAATGGAATCGAAGTCAAGTATGCATTGTGAATGAGTTTAAAAAATTAAAATTTCAAAATAATTTATCTTCATTTAAAACTAATTTAAAACTAATTTCTTTTGTTCCTAACTTCCTTAAATTTTTTTTTTTTTTTTATTCTTACTATTTCTATAGAAACTTTATTGTTTTTGTTATTAATATTTATTACTTTCATTACTGCTGTTTTTATTATTTTTTTATTATTTCAATTATTATAAATACTATTATTTTTGCTGTTATTTTTGCTCTATTAATGAATAAAGTTGTTATTGTTATTATTATTATTTTTTAAATTAATATTAATATAATTATTTGGTGTCACTTCTTTGATCAGGATTCTGCATGAGTGGCTCCTTCCTCAATCAATTATTCATATTTATTCTTAACAATTATATTTTGATTTTATTATTTATAATATTATAGATATTCTTATTGTTTATATTATGATTGTTATTATTATTATTATTATTATTATATTATTGTAATTATATGATTGTAAATTTTGAGGAAAATAAATATCTTGTTCTGTTCTGTTGTTTTCTCATCATAAGAGCATAAATCTTTATCACTACACAAAAGCGTAAGAGCTGCATTGGAGACTAAGTAATTTTTTTCTAATTGCTTTCAAATTTAATATAAGTCAAATCTAGATCAGTGGCCGTATTCACTTCTCTCTGTTAAACCCTGCAATAAAGCTATTTGCTGGTTAAAAGTAAAACAGCAGTTTTTAATGGCAGCGATAAAACAAACTCATATTCTTTTGTTTCTGTTTGGTTAATGGCAGAATAAAATTTGGTTATTGGAAGGCTGTTAACGCCAAAATCTAACCCTGCAGTTAAAACTGCTATTGGAGGAATTTTCTATAATATTAAGAAAATAGATAAATGTATCCAATCAAAATGAGTGTAAACAAGTACTTTTATTTTTATGATAAATAAGCTATAATATACACTATACCATATTTATATGATTTATTATTTATTTATATGATTTATATGATTTATATCCTTTTTTGGTAAAAAAAATTATGTATATTATTTATACACATTAAATTTTAAAATAAATGTTATTATGGCATGAAATGTCAATTTGCAATTGGTTATAATGCATGCTCTGTTACAAGCACATATGTATGTTAAATACATGTATATTTATGTTAAATACATCTACATTTATATGTTTATTTATGTAAATATGTATGTATTTTGATATATATATATATATATATATATATATATATATATATATATATATATATATATATATATATATACATACATATATATATATATATATATATATACAAATATATATTTATATACATATATATATATATATATATATATATATATATATATATATATATATATATATATGTATATGTATATACATATATATAGTATATACTATATGTCTGTATATGCATATATAGTATATATATATATATATAGTGTATATATATATATAATTTATATATATTTACAGATATTCCTTATGTTTAAAAATGTATATGTATATATATATATATGTATATATATACATATGTATATATATATATATATGTATATATATATATATATATATTATGTATGTATATATATATATATATATATATATATATATATATATATATATATATATATATATATATATACATATGTATATATATATATATGTATATATATATATATATATATACATATATTATGTATATATATATATATATATATATATATATATATACATATATATATATATATATATATATATATATATATATATATATATATATATATATATATATATATATATATATACATATATAAATTTATTATTAATATTACTTTTGAAGGCAAGTAAAAGAGAGGTACAGAAAGATTTTCATTCTGTTTACTCAAGATTAGTCCTTTGCAAAACATACAGGTATTTTTTTTTTTAATGGTACTATGATTTGTATAAATAATACTATAAGATGTTTTCCAAACCCTATTGCTGCCCCATACCATACCCTCAGTCAATGTGGTGGCACTCCATTGCAAGAGCAAGCTATAAGATAGTCAATGTATGTACTGAAGCCCCCGGCAGCAGGCTATTTCAGTATGACATCACATTGCTTATCTAAACACACATTTGTAGTTAACAAAACATAAAAATTTTAAATTGTTTTTAACTCTTCATCTATATTAAATAAACATGTCATTTGAATAATATAAAAAAAGTAAATGAATTCTGACATGTAAATGTAAAAAAGAAAACAGACATCACAATTTATATAATTAAAGGGCCGAACCATTTGTACTGACCCTTTAGTTATATAAATTTTTATTGAAAATTTAACCGACAGAGATAAATTTACATAGAAATGTAAGTTTACAAATTTTTTATAAAATTTTTAAGTTTGTGAATTTAACCAAAATAACATCTTCTTTAGAGTGATGAAGAATTGTGTGTTTAACAGGATTGAAAATTAAATTCACCAAAAAATATTTTGTTTATTTAGACAAAATATTTTTTGGTGAATTTAATTCTGTGTCATTATGTATAACATGTAATGAATCTGTTCCAGTGTGGAAAGAATGTTATCAATTTAAGAAGGCACTATAATTCAAAACATACAAAAACTTATAATCAGTTTGTCAACAAGGTATTGAAAGAAAAAAAATTGAAACATATGTTAGTTGGACAACAAGGTTTGTTGAAAGAGGGCAATACCAAAACAGAAAATATTGTTGTGATATTGCTGAAATTGGCTGAAAGAATAAATGTATTTTTTTTTTGATAGCTATTGATGAATCAACCTTGATTGGCTGTTTTATTGTTGTGTTGATAAAGATTTTCTTGCTACTGAAGAACTACTTGGTGTCTGTTATATGCAAGACTGAACAACAGAGGCAGAACAGCAGGAGAAAACATTTTAACCTAGTATAACCCTTAGTATAAGTATCTGTAAGAACTGTATATTGCTTACTTTAGAGTCATTTTACACATCGCACCTATTATAACAGGTAAACCCAGATCTAAATTTTGTAAACTTAGTCTAAGTATTTGCACATACCTAAGATTAGGACAGGATCACATGATATAAGTAAGGTATAAGCTAGCCAAATGGCTTACCATAGAAATGACGTATATGCTAGGTATAAAACGTATAAGGTATAAGCTAGGTATAAGCCAAAAAAAATACCTGTCCCAGGACATTGTCCCAGGTTTTTAAATTGTGCTATGATATAATATTTTGAAACATTCATTCATTCAACATTCATTTAATGTAAACATAAATTTAAAATGATCTAGATGTATTTCAAAGTTGAACTTTACCTGAAAGTAAACTCAGGATGGAACTGCATTTCCCTTAAGATTGGCAATAATTTGCCAACCTTAAACTGTTAGAGGTTGGTATCGGATCCACGCAAAAATTTGACTTAAATGGGTTATCATAAAAAATAGAAACAAGGTCAGCGCTACTTTGCCAACCTCAAACACTTTTAGGTTTTAATGCTGACACTAATTCCAAGGGCTGGAGCTTAATTAATCATCTTATGCTTGTATTCACTTTCTTTTCTTTTTTTATAGATCATGATCCTCCATGACAAAGCTATTTATTATAATTTAAAAAAAAAAACATTAATGTGAAACTTGACAGCAACAACTGCAAATATTTGATTAGTTTAACCAAAAAGAAGAATGATTTTTTTCAAAAGTTCTTTACTTGTATAAGAAGATGACATTCCAACAATCTTTTAAAAGAAACTGACGAAGCATTAAAGAACACTAATCATTGAAAATATCAAAAATGTCAAATCCGCCCTTTTAAAAAACACTGATTCATTTATAAAAAAGAACAAAACATTTCTTAAAAAAATTTTTTGATCTTTTTTGTTTTTTAAAAAAATGTTTTATTATTTAAAAATTAATAAAATGTATATATATATATATATTTACAAAAAAAAAAAAATACTAGATCTACAATAAAAAAAATTAAGATTAGGAAAGATTAAAAAAATTGACAAAAAAATTTTTAAAAATAATAAAAAGTATATATATATATACACAAAGTATATCTACAATTAGTAAATTAATAAACTACAAAATACTAATTGTAAATGTAGTTAAATGTTTTCCTCGCCATCCCTTCCCTCTTCTTGAATGAAAGGAAAAAGAGTCCCTATCCCCATTTTTGGTCCGCATCCGATCATCTGTTTTCCTATACAGCAAAAAAGCATCATATGATCAATCTAAAATTAAAAAAAATTAATGAAATAACTATAATGTGTAAGTATAAAAAGGGTAAAGAACAAATTAAACTTCCTGTTGCCATTTCTATTGTTGTTGATGTCATTGAAGTTGTAGTCACGGCAAACACGCCTTTTTTTTTTTCTTTTTTTTTTTGGTTAAACATCTTCACTTCCAACGAGGCTACTAGTAACCACTGTAAGAGTTGGAAGTTACCCTAACCCTGAAGTTACTGGAAGAGAAAGTGTGAAGTTTATACAGCAAGATAGCTATTAACAGACCACTTAAAAGATTAAAGAAATTATTCAGGAAAACAAGATAAAGAGAGTGAATTCCAAAAAACTCATGTTTGAGGAAAAAAACTAGGCAAATAAGAATTTATGTAGCACTTATGAACAGTTACAGTAAAAGGAGACTTAATTTAATGACAAGTAACATAAGAATTTTAGTAGATGGCACAAGAGATGCTAGCTCTTTAGAGCATTAAAGCCAATTGAAGTACTTATAGAAAAGAGAAAGTGAAGCAACATTATTATGATGTGACAATGGTTGGCTGCAAGACCAGGTATGACTATGTTTACAATGCGTTTTTGCACCTTGTCTAATAGGGAAAGGGCATCATTTGAAGATTCGGCCCAGATATGATAACAGTATTCCATGCAAGGATGGATTTGAGATTTATAGAGATAAAAAATAGAATCTAGAGTAAGAAAGTGGCGAGAACAGTAAAGAGATGCAACCTTAGCAAGACTAATTTTGCAATGGATTTAATTTATTGGTTTCCAAGAAAGATCAGAAGTAAGAGTTAATCCTAAAAGATGAAGGGTAGATGACTCACCAAGTACATTACCATTCATCAATATAGGAAGATCTAGATTGTTGCAATAACGATTAGCTGAAAAATATTTTATTTAAATTTTATCTGAGTTAAAGTTCACCAGCCACTATGAGTGTGAGTATAAGCTTCTTATCAAGAAAAGAATAAATGGTAGCATCATCAGCAAATAATGCCACATTAGATGTGAAAATTCCTGGGAGATCATTAATATAAATTTAAAAATGTATAGGGCCAAACCTTGAGAAACCCCTTAAGTTACAGGAAATGAAGAAGAGTGATAAATAATGACTTTTTTTATTAGTAGTATTTTAAGCTACATACTTACATAGTTGCATAAGTTATATATTTACATAAGTTATATATTTACATTACTATATTCCCTTATTCCTTAACAAACTCAAATTAACTTTAAAACTGATCTTTACGCGAATCTAACTGTAAAAAAGATGTAAATAAACAATAATAAGTTTGTTAACTTAACTGTAAAAAAATGTCAAAAAAAGAAATTAAAAGTAAAAATGTAAAACTTAGAATAAATTTTTTGTTTTTGTCAATGTTATGTAGACTGGATGAGGATGGAAAAATACTTTCACCTGATGAAACTTTATATAGAGTAAGTTTTTTTTTTATTATTATAATTTATTTATTAAAAAAAAAAATGTAAAAATTGTTTCTGTGATTGTTTTCAGCCAACAAGCACATCTATTTATGGTCACATCTTTTATAAACATGTTTTAAATTTATTTTATCAATCTTAATAATGATGTGTTTTAAATAGCTTAAAGTGATTGTGGAGTTCTAAACTACTGTTGTGTACATAATTTATGAAAGTGTTGCTTAATTTTAAAAAAGAAAAGTAAAGTTTTTGTAAAGAAAAATTAAAATGTTTGTAGTAATAAATAAACTTTTAAATGAAGATTATGTAAAGATATTTGTTACAAAAGTTTGAATGACAATTATGATAAGTGCTATTGAAATAAATGAAAAAATTTATTTACTATTATTTACTAATGAAAAAAATTTTTGTTTTTATTTTATTGTAATGATTGATTTTTTTGTTTGAAAAACGTTAATACTTTAAGCTTGAAGCAAAGATCATAATAATATAATTATTCTGATAAAAAATATATGATTTAATTTAAAACTAATAAAAATAGATAACTTTATTTTGATTAAAAAAAAAATAATTTAGATTTAAAAAGTATATTTAAGTTTATTAAAATTAAAGTTAATGCTTGGGTTTAACGTAACTGTCGAATTTATATTAAAATATTACTAAATATTGTTCAGTATTTAAATTTTATTTATTCTTAAAAAATTTTAGTTCAATTTTATTGCAATTGTTTTTTCGGTTTTCCTCCCTAAACATTTTTTTTACTTAATTAAATTTTAAATAAACGGCTGCATAAAAAATTTGCACAAAACATAAAAGTTTTGTTCAAATTTATTTAAAAAAACTTATTACATTTATTAAAAATTAATCGCAGCGATTAATTTTTTATAAATGATATATACAGTGATATAATTTTAATAAATGATGTTTGGAAAAATAGTCTTTGTTTTCACAACAAAATCATTAATAAAATAATAATATTTTAATAAATAAAGTAAATAAATTAACGTAGTTTTTTTATTTGTTACTCACTAATTTTTTATTAATAAAATAATATCATTTGTAGTCGCAAAGCTGCAGTTAGAAATTTAAGAAATAATCATTTAAAAATTCAAAACTTTAACATATTCATTTATGCAAATGTCGAGAAAAGAAAGAAATTTGTTAATATCAAACATTTTTTTAATGTAATATTAAATTTAATTATTTAATATTAAAAGAAAAAAAAGAAAAATAAACATTCCCCTATAGTAATAGTAAAAAAGAAGTTAAATAACATTTAACTCGTTTTGCAGTAGCTAATATTATTGCAGTAATTTAAAAAAGTTTTTAAAAAATAAAATAAAAAAGAGAATTTCATGATGTCAAATTCACATTAAGCTATTGCTATAAGCATTGTTTTATTTAAAACAAAGCCTGCACGGTTTTTAAATTTTTTTTTACTTTATATAAATAGAAAAAATTTAAATGTTTATATTATCTACTACCCTTAAAAAGAAAGAGAGAGAAACCTTGGTTTTTCAACTTTCAGATAATCTTAATATATTTTAATATGCTTTAAATGGTCATCTTTTTTTTGTATTTTTCATTGTTATAATAATTTGTAATGTAGTAAAAATGATAATTAAAAAATAATTGGATAATTATGAATATAATTAATAGCTTGGATAATGAATATGCAGTAAATTTAAAACGCTTTAGAGTGAAAATCAAAAAGTACTGAGTTTGATTTTCACTCTAAATCTGTTAGTATCATGCTCAACTCGTTTCTTTGGGTAGAGATTTTGTATTTATGTTAAGTGTTTTTTTTTGTATTTATGTGAAGGTGAACTATAGGATTAAAAGAGAGATGTGAAAAAACAACAGTTTAAAATGGCCTGCTTGGCGGCTGTAGTGATCTATTTAGCCTTGGGGTGGTAAATGTAATTTTAAAATGAAGCTGTTTGAAAGTAGAACAAAAAATCTAAATTTTTCTGCATTTTTTCTTACAGCGTTTTTTAAGTACGTTTTTTGTATGCACTTAATAAAACTTAATAAAAAATAAATCAATACAAAATAGTCATACTATTTCATGACAGTTCTTAAAATTATACTTTATACTTTTAAAAAATAAAAATAAGAAATATAAAAAATATTATTAAAAAAATTTTTCTTTCTTTATTTTTTTTTTCATTTTTTCTTTATATTTTTTGCATTAAATTAACTTTTATTAATAATTTAAATTAATATTTTGTTAACAATTTTATATTATCAATTTTAATTACTTTAAGCATATTAAAATATATATAAATATATATTAAATTCATTTTTATTAAAAAATTTTCTCTTAGTTATTGAATGATGAAACTTTTTCACTTTAACTTTTTCGCTTTAACTTTTTTCACTTTATACTATTTTATTATTTTTAACTTTATACACTTTATATTATTTTTAAATTAGTTTTTTTTTAAATATTTAAATATTTTTGTTAAACTATAGGCTGTACAATTAATAAACGCCCAACATGATGAAGCACATTCAAATAATGATGCCAAGGTGATATTTTATTTTATGTATGTATTGATAGTATTACTATTTACCTCTCTAAATTTAAACACAGTCTTAAAATCAAAGAGTTCAAAGAAAATGCTTAATTTCTTGGAATCAAATTCAAATTGCTGGTTCTCTTGCCTAAACAGTGCCTTGAAAATGTTGATACTTTTTAATGGCATAATGCCAGCTATAAAAAAAACTCTTTAAGCATTTGAACATAATAGGCTAATTATTAAGAAACAAGTATTTCTAAATTACTATCAACTTTTCAACCATGTAAAACTATGATTGGTGGTGATTGGTTATGATTGACTATGTTTGAATGCCATGAATGTGTGGTGATGGTTCTGGCTTTAATATTGCAGAAGGTGCATTGAAATTTTTATTGGAGGAATTGTAAATTGAGGAAAGTTTTATCCGATGTCATTTGATTTAAGAAATTGAAAAAATTTTTAAAAGAGGTTCAATCTTAACTGTAAATCTGCTCAAAAATCTTATTCCAGGAGTTCTTCAGAAACCGAGTCCCCATTCTTGCTCTCATTAAGTAAAGAAATTATTGAAGAAGCGAAAGGACATTTAAAAATTTTTTCACTTTGTACAAGCTTTCAAAAAATATTATCTTGTATAGAGAGAGAACTTAGACGAAAAATTCCCCAAGATTCTAAAAGTATACTTAAAAAGTTGTGTGCATTGTTTACATCAATTATTCTGTAAAATGAAATTTTTTTACTGACAACATTTTTATCACATCATCATCATAAAATGGTACACAGAGTTTAATGTTGTTTACTTATCCAACACAACCTACAATGAAAAATGTTGAATCTTGTTTGTCAGCAAATACCCATTTCTAAGAATATTTAAAGTAGGGCATTACTTTAAAAAGTATTGAAAAGAATAAAAAAAATTTAATTGGTTTTTAATCATTTAAATAATAAAAAAATGTTGTGTCTTGTTAATGACACAACAAGCTGTATCAGCAATTAAAGTCTACCTTATTTTCTCTAATAACTTGATCCAACTGACTTTTTTGGACAACAACTTTTTTTAAAATAGCATTTTTGTTGTTTTTGTTAAAAGTGCCTCTATAAGGGTTCCTCATTTTTTACACACAGGTTCTTTTTATGTATATATAGTATATATTTTTATGTATATATAGTAAGATTCTTTCTACAATGACTTTCCTACCACAACTTTTTATAAATCTTTTTTTTGTTGTTGTTGTTAGAACTTGAATTGATTTTAAGAATTGTTGACATTTTGGAAGTTAGTTGCAGATTATCTCTGCTGGTTGGGACCATGGAACTAAAGTAGCATGGTCCCAACCAGCAGAGATAATCTGCAACTAAGATCAAAATCCGAATGACAGGGTCACTACAGGATGTTAACTCCTGCTTTAACTTTAACTAATGTATTTATGAGTCATCATGAAACATTTGGTTACAAATAATAATTTCTAAAAAATGGCTCAATACAAAAGATATGTAGATGATGTCTTTTGTATCTTTACAAATAATAATGATGTACTTAACTTTTGCGAACCAGCAGAGAAAATCTGTTGACTCAGTAACTAAATGCAAGCTCAAGTATTTAACCATTCACTTACTATTTGAAATGCAAGCAGAGAACTTGTTTGAAAAATGTTATCAAGCTTGGTATTGGGTTTTTACTGGTACAAGCAATCCTTGTATTGTACCAATAGAAGATTGAGCAAAAGTGATTTGGATTGATTAGTCAGGTTTTCATGTTGTAAACTACAATGGAAGTGTCTAAATTAAAATATTCTTTACTATGTTAAAAGTTTTCAACACTATTTACAAGCAAGATGTCAAAGGCGTAGTAGGGCGATGCGCTCTTTTTAGAACTTTATTATGTGTAAGCTAAATAACAGTCAGAAGAATTACTTTTGATTTAATAGAATCAAAAAAACTGGAATTACTTTTGATTTCATTGATAAAACAGTTGAATGTCAGAAGCAAACAGTTAGCAATACTTGGTTTACATATCCTAATTCATGGTTATAATGTTGAAGTTGAAGTAAAAAGTGTAAAGTATAAAGTTGAAGTAAAATTTTAATATTTTAAATGTCATATTTGGACGTTCTGTCCAAATATGACATTTAAAATATTAAAAATGTGTTGCTAATAAAATGATAAAACAAAGTTCCACATTTTTTCTTACCCTTTTTTACATGGTCTATTTCCTCTTACATGATCCATTTCCTCTTGCATGGTCTATTCTGTCTTGCAGGCTCTATTCTTTTTCGATTGATTTACACCAAATTTAAGATCCTATTTTCTCCAATTTCTTTTGAGTTGCTAATAACTCTCTTTAGCTTGGTTTTCTCTAGTCTAGCTTGGAACCAGATTGGTTTTATCAGAAAATGAATGAGTTTTAAGTCATTTTAAGTTAAGGTTTTTTTTAAAAAAAATTCAATTTCCTCTTGCATGGTCTATTCCATCTTGCATGGTCTACTCTCTCCTTTCCTACCTTCCTTCCCTTATCAGGATCCCTTATTATTATTTTAAATAAAAGCTATTGCTCACAGAATTTTTTTTTTTAATTTTTTTTAATTGTTTGTTTGAATTGAATTGTTTGAATTAATTTTAAAGTTTGTTAGCATTTATGTATATATATTTTTGTTTAGCTTCGTTCTCTTATCTGTTATGGTTTAAAGTAAGTATGTTTTATGTATGTTTCATGATATCATTCTTTAATAATTTTCATTGTTTTTGTTAATTTTTTAATGTATTTTTTTAGTGTTCAATAACTTTTAATGTTTTTAATAACTCTTTTGTTTTTTCAGTGTTTCATAACTTTTACTGTTCTTATTGTTTTTTCTGTTTAATAAAACATGTAATAATATATGTTCTTATGTAATAAAACATGTTCTCATGTAATAAAACATGTTCTTATGTAATAAAACATGTTCTTATGTAATAAAACATGTTCTTATGTAATAAAACATGTTCTCATGTAATAAAACATGTTCTTATGTAATAAAACATGTTCTTATGTAATAAAACATGTTCTCATGTAATAAAACATGTTCTTATGTAATAAAACATGTTCTCATGTAATAAAACATGTTCTTATGTAATAAAACATGTTCTTATGTAATAAAACATGTTCTCATGTAATAAAACATGTTCTTATGTAATAAAACATGTTCTCATGTAATAAAACATGTTCTTAAGTAATAAAACATGTTCTTATGTAATAAAACATGTTCTTATGTAATAAAACATGTTCTTATGTAATAAAACATGTTCTCATGTAATAAAACATGTTCTCATGTAATAAAACATGTTCTTATGTAATAAAACATGTTCTTATGTAATAAAACATGTTCTCATGTAATAAAACATGTTCTTATGTAATAAAACATGTTCTCATGTAATAAAACATGTTCTCATGTAATAAAACATGTTCTTATGTAATAAAACATGTTCTTATGTAATAAAACATGTTCTCATGTAATAAAACATGTTCTTATGTAATAAAACATGTTCTCATGTAATAAAACATGTTCTTATGTAATAAAACATGTTCTCATGTAATAAAACATGTTCTTATGTAATAAAACATGTTCTCATGTAATAAAACATGTTCTTATGTAATAAAACATGTTCTTATGTAATAAAACATGTTCTCATGTAATAAAACATGTTCTCATGTAATAAAACATGTTCTTATGTAATAAAACATGTTCTCATGTAATAAAACATGTTCTTATGTAATAAAACATGTTCTTATGTAATAAAACATGTTCTCATGTAATAAAACATGTTCTTATGTAATAAAACATGTTCTTATGTAATAAAACATGTTCTCATGTAATAAAACATGTTCTTATGTAATAAAACATGTTCTCATGTAATAAAACATGTTCTCATGTAATAAAACATGTTCTTATGTAATAAAACATGTTCTCATGTAATAAAACATGTTTTTATGTAATAAAACATGTTCTTATGTAATAAAACATGTTCTCATGTAATAAAACATGTTCTTATGTAATAAAACATGTTCTTATGTAATAAAACATGTTCTCATGTAATAAAACATGTTCTTATGTAATAAAACATGTTCTTATGTAATAAAACATGTTCTCATGTAATAAAACATGTTCTTATGTAATAAAACATGTTCTCATGTAATAAAACATGTTCTTATGTAATAAAACATGTTCTCATGTAATAAAACATGTTCTTATGTAATAAAACATGTTCTTATGTAATAAAACATGTTCTCATGTAATAAAACATGTTCTTATGTAATAAAACATGTTCTTATGTAATAAAACATGTTCTCATGTAATAAAACATGTTCTTATGTAACAAAACATGTTCTTATGTAATAAAACATGTTCTTATGTAATAAAACATGTTCTCATGTAATAAAACATGTTCTTATGTAATAAAACATGTTCTTATGTAATAAAACATGTTCTCATGTAATAAAACATGTTCTTATGTAATAAAACATGTTCTTATGTAATAAAACATGTTCTCATGTAATAAAACATGTTCTTATGTAATAAAACATGTTCTCATGTAATAAAACATGTTCTTATGTAATAAAACATGTTCTTATGTAATAAAACATGTTCTCATGTAATAAAACATGTTCTTATGTAATAAAACATGTTCTCATGTAATAAAACATGTTCTTAAGTAATAAAACATGTTCTTATGTAATAAAACATGTTCTTATGTAATAAAACATGTTCTTATGTAATAAAACATGTTCTCATGTAATAAAACATGTTCTCATGTAATAAAACATGTTCTTATGTAATAAAACATGTTCTTATGTAATAAAACATGTTCTCATGTAATAAAACATGTTCTTATGTAATAAAACATGTTCTCATGTAATAAAACATGTTCTCATGTAATAAAACATGTTCTTATGTAATAAAACATGTTCTTATGTAATAAAACATGTTCTCATGTAATAAAACATGTTCTTATGTAATAAAACATGTTCTCATGTAATAAAACATGTTCTTATGTAATAAAACATGTTCTCATGTAATAAAACATGTTCTTATGTAATAAAACATGTTCTCATGTAATAAAACATGTTCTTATGTAATAAAACATGTTCTTATGTAATAAAACATGTTCTCATGTAATAAAACATGTTCTCATGTAATAAAACATGTTCTTATGTAATAAAACATGTTCTCATGTAATAAAACATGTTCTTATGTAATAAAACATGTTCTTATGTAATAAAACATGTTCTCATGTAATAAAACATGTTCTTATGTAATAAAACATGTTCTTATGTAATAAAACATGTTCTCATGTAATAAAACATGTTCTTATGTAATAAAACATGTTCTCATGTAATAAAACATGTTCTCATGTAATAAAACATGTTCTTATGTAATAAAACATGTTCTCATGTAATAAAACATGTTTTTATGTAATAAAACATGTTCTTATGTAATAAAACATGTTCTCATGTAATAAAACATGTTCTTATGTAATAAAACATGTTCTTATGTAATAAAACATGTTCTCATGTAATAAAACATGTTCTTATGTAATAAAACATGTTCTTATGTAATAAAACATGTTCTCATGTAATAAAACATGTTCTTATGTAATAAAACATGTTCTCATGTAATAAAACATGTTCTTATGTAATAAAACATGTTCTCATGTAATAAAACATGTTCTTATGTAATAAAACATGTTCTTATGTAATAAAACATGTTCTTATGTAATAAAACATGTTCTCATGTAATAAAACATGTTCTTATGTAATAAAACATGTTCTCATGTAATAAAACATGTTCTCATGTAATAATATGTTCTTATGTAATAAAACATGTTTTCATGTAATAAAACATGTTCTTATGTAATAAAACATGTTCTTATGTAATAAAACATGTTCTCATGTAATAAAACATGTTCTTATGTAATAAAACATGTTCTTATGTAATAAAACATGTTCTCATGTAATAATATATGTTCTTATGTAGTAAAACATGTTCTCATGTAATAAAACATGTTCTTATGTAATAAAACATGTTCTTTCGTAATAAAACATGTTCTCATGTAATAAAACATGTTCTTATGTAATAAAACATGTTCTTATGTAATAAAACATGTTCTTATGTAATAAAACATGTTCTTATGTAATAAAACATGTTCTCATGTAATAATATGTTCTTATGTAATAAAACATGTTCTCATGTAATAATATATGTTCTTATGTAATAAAACATGTTCTCATGTAATAAAACATGTTCTTATGTAATAAAACATGTTCTTATGTAATAAAACATGTTCTTATGTAATAAAATATGTTCTTGTGTAATAAAACATGTTCTCATATAAAACATGTTCTTGTGTAATAAAAAGTGTTCTCATGTAATAAAACATGTTCTTGTTAACTTAGTGAGCAAGTCTTGCACTTATGGTTTGAAGTTTTTTGTGTCACAAAAGAACTTTCAGAATTGTGGTGAGTTTATAATAGTTTTTATATAAAATTGTTAAATGTAATTTATTAAGTATTAATGATAATATTTATTAATAAAATAAGTATTTTAATAATAATAATTTTTATCAATATATGTCTCATAATATACTCAGAGAGGTCGAAATTGGTGTCAGACATCGTCTCTCCTCTGACAATTCTAAAGGCTTGCTAGAGGAGGGCAACTAACCATTTTTCATTTTCGTCAGATTGAGAGTTTTTTTTACAAAAAAATTCTCAATCTGATGCTTTTTTATCTCATTTTAAAGATTCTTGTTCTGCATTTTTATCTCATTTTAAATACTCTCATTCTGCATTTTAACTCATTTTAAAGAATCTTGTTCTGCTGCATTTTACATCATTTTAAATAAATTTATTTTAAATAATAAACGTTTCATAGATTTTTTTATGCACATCGGTCAAATAACACGATTGTTTAATTAGTTTAAAAAATTAAAAAGTTAAAGTTTCCCAGACAACTTTATGCATCACTCATTAAATATATTGCTATATTTTTTAAACATTCATTTCAACACATTTACCGATTCAAATTGTTGAATTTAAATAAAAATTTAGTTTGATAAAAAGTAAAAAATAGTTGAAAATAAAATATATTTATACAAGGGAGTATTTTCTCTCCTCCCCCTTCTCTGGTTGAGCATAACCAAAGTTATCAATCATAAATCATTTTATCTGGTAACAATGTCATTACCATAACTGTTACCAGTTAATGGTGTTGGTTAACCAGTTAATTAATACTGTTAAGATATGTCATAACTGTAAAACATTGTTACCAACAATACTGTTATCAATAAATACTGGTTTTTGTAATAAAGTTTAACTTTTAACATTGCATTCCAAATAGTATCCTAATAGTATTCCTTGTCAAGAATGCTTTTCTGCAAACATAGTTGTGGTTCCTAAACAAGCAAGTTTTACAATTTAGTTTGGAAAATGCAAAAGTTGCAAAGTTTTGTAAAAATAAACTTTTTACAAAGTTTTGCAAATTCATTTAAAAATGAAATATACTTTTAAAAAATCTCTTTTTATTTATAATATATTTAATATCAGATTTTTTTTTAATAGTGTTATAAATTTTTTGTATATATATATATATATATATATATATATATATATATATATATATATATATATTATATATACAAAATATATACATTATATATACAAAATATATACATTATATATACAAAATATATACATTATATATACAAAATATATACATTATTTATACAAAATATATATTTTATATATACAAAATATTTATTTTATATATACAAAATATATATTTTATATATACAAAATATATATTTCATATATACAAAATATATATTTTATATATACAAAATATACATTTTATATATACAAAATATATATTTTATATATACAAAGTATATATTTTATATATACAAAATATATATTTTATATATACAAAATATATATTTTATATATACAAAATATATATTTTATATATATAAAATGTATATATATATATATATATATATATATATATAAAATATATATTTTTTACATATATATTTTTTAAGGTATGAACCCTATTCATATATAAGAAGTCCTGGTTGGATACAAATTAAATATGAACTTTTGTAAGTTTTGTTTATGTATTTTTTAATATTGCTATTTATTATTTCAAAATATTATAAAATGACACATTTTTATATCATTCCACTAATTGATGATAAAAAGTCTATATAACAACCGATATATGCTTTTCTTAACTTCTAATTAATTCTGATAAGTTCTGATAGAAGATAACTTCTGATAATTCACTTTTTAATTTTCTCATCTGTTTTTTTACATGTTTAGAATTTCAAATTTGATGATGGTTATATAGTTTATGACTGATATTAAAAATAAAAAAAAGTTGAAATACATAATTTTCCTTTTCTTTTTTTTTTGTTTATTTTTTCTTATTTTGTTTATTAGAGTTCTTTCAAAGTTTTCCTTCAACCTTTCACTTGATTATGAAATTAATGAGAAGAAAAATGTGAGTTTTGTTTTTTTTTCCTTTTTTGCTTTTTTAATTAAAAAAAAACTTCAAAAATTAACCAAATTTTTTTTTAGTAAACAAAATGGTAAGTTGTACAAAAATTATTTTTGACATATAATGAGGTTTCATTATATTGGTTTTATTGATAACATTGTTTCTTAAGCTAAACGTTGTTTGAGTTATTTTTAATCTGTTTAACTTTATATTAAAACATTTGTTTAAGTGCAGCATAAATTTACTATAAGGAGTTTAAATTATCTATTTTCTGGAGCATAAATTTAACTTTAGTAAAACAATACACAACGAAAGCACTAACAAAGATCCATGCACACACATAGTTTCTCTGTTAATTTATAGCTTTTGATGAAATTAGTCTTTCTAAGAGCTGCTAAAGACTTTGAAGGTCATACTTTGAAACTACCAACTGAACTTAATAAGAGACAATTTGTTTAAACATATACTGTGTGATTTTATCATTTAGCACAAAAATGTTTTTGGCCAAAAAAGTAAAATATCTTATTTAGTTACAGCTACAATTTTAAAGAAATTAAATATAAACAGTTTGTTACTTGCAAATTTTTGATTTTTTATTTTATTTTGCTACTTCTACTCTTCAAAAGTTATTGAAATTGTATAAGTAATTAAGTTACTTAGTTTCAATTGCTTCACTATCAAAATGATGAATTAAGTCAAAACTCATAAATGTGAGACCACTTTCTAAATATTTCAATTTTGTTGGCTGCAATTTCATTGCCTTTAATCATATATAACAGAAGTATAACTAAATCCCAACTCATGTTTTGAGTGGAGTGATTGTTGTAGCAAATAGTGATTTTCGGTTTGTTTCAATTTTCTAGCAGTAACAAGTTAAAATTTCTTTGCAATAAATTTTTCTTTTCGTGCTAAATTTTTGAAACTTTTTTTTCTATTTTTCTTTTTACAAATCTTTCATTGTATTTAGTTGTTGGTTGAAAAAAAATATTTGCTTTTTGTAGATTTTCCATTTTTGGCAGCATATTTGTTTGTAATTCATTTTCTGCTAAAAAAATATTACTTTTTGTAAATTTTCCATTCTTGATAGCGTATTTGTTTGTATTTCTAAAAATTTTCAAGTTCACATTTTGAAAATTTTTAGTAATCAAAGTGTGACAGGTTTTCAGCAGTTTTTGCAATCCAGGTGTGACCACAGTTTTCATCGAATGATGAAAAGATTATGATTATAAAATGTAGTTGCAGAAGAAGAAAGCCATTGTATATAGTGAGGCTTGATTCACAAAAAAAAATTAAAAGCTACCATACCTGCCTGAATCCAGTTAGTTATCTAGAATTCACCATTTATATCAGAGAGACAAAAGACATTGCAGTGATTGTCATGGAGAAAATTATAAAAAAGTCAGTCAGTAAGAAGTGAGATGATTGTGTGAATCTGATATAAGTCGTAGATGAAAAATTCTGTTCTGAACCACCTAAAGGAGAATGAGGAGAAGCTGAGTACATGAATGAGAAGAAAACAAAAAGTAATTTACTGTATGTAATTTACTTTTTTTTTCTTTTTTTTTCCTGTGCATATCAAATGTTGGAGTACATCAATATAGTACATAATAGAAGTTGACGAAAACTTAGTACTTACTACTGCTTCTATTTTATATGTTGCTGTTTGTTGTATAAAACGATTTCAAAGTGTATCTATTGTATATGGTATTTTTAGATCAGTAATATAAAATACATAAATGATCCAAGTAGTTTAACATAAATGCTATAAGATTGCATGATTGTGAAACAATTTTTTTTTGGTTTGTAAACATTGCATTAATATGATGGTTTTTTTTGCAGGTGTGTTTTATTAATGTAAAGAAATTAAATCAGAAAAAGAAAAAAAGATTTTTTTAAAAACAAGAAAAGTTATAATAAAAGTAAATAGAACAAAATAAAAATTAGCAAATAAAAATAAACAAAAAAAGATTAAAAAAATAGAAAAGAAAAAAAAGGAACTTAACAATTAAATAAAGAAAAAATCAATCAATGATAATTTGAATGCAATCCAAATTTTAAAAAAATCCGATCAATCAAAATCAATCAAAAGTAAAACCTTTAGGAAAAATCAAGATAATGAAAGATAATTAAAAAAAATTGTTAACAAAATTGTTTTTATTTATTTGTTTGTATTAATTTCTTAGAACTAATGTTTTTCTTTTTCATGCATGTACGCATTATATTGTAATGTGGAACTTTAGAGTTCAATCCCCATAGCGTCCCTGGTAGAATTGAATCGATGTATACAAAAACGTTGTCATTAAAGTCATAAAAACCATTTTTTCGGGGAACGAGAAAAAAACTTATTAAATCCAAAATTATTACTTTAACAAATTCAAAAAAAATCTGGGTGCTTTTTGACATCTTTAAATATTAGATTTGTTAAAATATATATCAAAATTTGTGATATTATATGTGTTATACATAGTTAAAGTTGTCTGACTTAGAACCTTTTTGTTTACATGTGTTAAGGATAATAACAAAAAGCTTGTCTTTCATATATTTATTCATTTTTTGTACAAAAAACTATTAAAAATCAAAGGTTTGCTGCATCACTGAGATGAGGGCTTCGTAATTTTAAATTAAGCTCCTCACAGGTGCAACAAGAGTCTATCTGGGGATTCTTTGTCTCTAACGATCTCAAGCATGCAAAGATCTCGTTGCTCTGGTTTTTTAGATGTTCCGTACATTTCTTCAAGCATCTGAAAGCAAGATATCTCATTAGATTATGCTGATATAAATGTTCGAGGTAGGCCTAAATGCCATAGCCAAACTCTAAAAAATTATGTTTGAGTAATTCGGCTATAACATTTGGCTATTATTTAAGGTCAATTCACTAGCCTAAATGGAACGATATGGAATGTGTTGGATTAGTTTTGTCTTAGACATTTTTATGAAAACATGTTGCATGATATGCTATGATAGGCCTAAACAAATTGTTAAAAGGCTAATTGGGTATCGAAATTGCAATACAAATCTCACCTGCAATCAGTTCCAATAGTAGTAGCAGCAGGGTTGCATGGTTTTAACCAAATGGTTTAAACCAATTAAAAAAATGTTGGATTAAACCAAATTAATGTTTTTTTAAAAAGATTTGAACTTAAAACAGGAAACTAAAACATGGTTTTGTTAACAAATATAACTAATCTTCAATATAGATATTTTTTTTAGATCCATGATTTTTGTTTCTGTTTTTTCATAGAATAGAGTCCTCAGTGTTCTTATAGAACAGAGCAGTAATAAATTAGTAATAACACTTATTTATCTGTTTTCTTCTACAGGCTGTTTCTCCTTCAATAGGTTCATCAAGAAGAATTGCTTCCTGATGAACTTATTTCATCAGGAAGTTTTCTTAACGATATATATATATGTATATATGTGTGTGTGTATATATATATATATATATATATATATATATATATATATATATATATATATATATATATATATATATATGTATGTATATATATATATATGTGTATATATATATATATATATATATATATTTATATATATATATATATATATATATTTATATGTTTAGCAAAACTATAAGTAGTTCTAACATAATTTATTGATTCCACAAAATATGTCTCAAAAAACTGGGCGCAAATGTGATATGATTTGGTTAAAATATACACGAGTGACTATTCAGAAAGAAAGGGGTGTAGAGCAGTTTGTAATGTGTGTAGAAAAGAAATGGAAGGTCAAATTCAAAGGATGCATGAACATATAAAAAGGTGCAAGCAATCACAACCCCATGAAGTTATGGAGTCAATGGAAGATCAACAACTTCTTGAAGGTAGTTAACTGCATTGCCATTTTAAATTTTAAACTTTCCCTAAATTGTAAACATATATATTTAAATTATCACGTATAGACATATTAACTTAGAATAATTCAATAAACTGCAATTTTATTTTAAAGGTAACTCACCATCAACATAACAACAACAAATGAAAAAGGTCTCAGCCCAATTCAACATCAGCTGATAAATATTCGAAAATTGATAAGTTTTTCACACAAACAAGCCTCAAAGAGAAAGATTTATTTGTTCTGCAACTTGGTAGATTTATATACAGTACAAACTCTAGTTTCAGAACAGTTGAACACAAAGAATTTAAAAAATTTATCAATATGCTTCATCCAGGATACACTCTCTCTAATAGAACTCAAATTGGAGGAGAAATATTAGATAGGGTTTACACAGAAGAAATTAAAAAATGTAATGTATTGAATGGGAAAATTGTAGCCATGTCTTTAGATGGCTGGAGTAATGTACATAATGAACCTATAGTTTGTATCTCTGTAATTACAGATAAAATAGTTTGGATCTCTGTAATTACAGATAAAATTAACATTTTAGTAGAAACAATCAACACTTCTGGTCATTCACATACTGGTGAACATCTTACACAATTAGCAAGAAGCAATAGATTCTGTAAGATGTAAATTTGGATGCACTGTAAAAAGCTTTGTGACTGGCAATGCAGCTAATATGAAATCAATGAGACAAGTACTGTCATCTGAAAAAGATATTATCACAACTTATGGGTGTGCTGCTCGTATGCTAAATCTTTTAGCAAATGATCTTAACATTGAAAATGTGAGCAAGCATGTTACACAAATAAAATATATAAGAAATAATCATCAAGCTGGAGCAATTTATAAATTAAGTAGAGGAACAAAATTACCACTTTCTATTTAAACTCGCTGGAATTCTGTATGTGATTCACTTGAAAAATATGTCAACAACTAGAGCATCATTTTCACAATGTTTGAAAAAAATAAAGACTTAGATCCCATGATTGGTAAAAAAGTAAGTGATATACAGATAAAACGATACACATGATTTATTAACAATATTAAAACCAATTGCAGTAGCTTTAGATAAGTTGCAAAGAGATCAAATAAAAATAAGTGACACTGTTGAAATTTCTATGCTTTTTATGCTGTTATGCTTTTTTTTAATTTAAAAGGATAACCAAATACAGCATTATTTAATTAAAATCTAATTTTAACCAAAAAAATTAAATTTTAACCAAAAAAATTTTTGGTTTTTTAAAAAAACCGATTGTTTTTGGATTTTTTCACAAAAAAACGTTTTTTTTTGCAACCCTGAGTAGCAGGTACAGTTCTTCCTTTGTAGTCAATGTACTCTTTACCTTTCACTCTAGCTTCTTAAACAATATTCCTTTTCCACATAGCCTCATTTTTAACCTTTCTTCCACTGCTAGTACTAGGTTCTTCATCCATTATAAGTCTTTTTCATTAGAACAACGAGATGAATAATAAAAGAAGCCCAAATAACCTCAAACTCGTAACCAAAACAAAACAAAAATTGGATTACGAACATCTGACAGCTACCAGCAGAACACAGCTGGTTTTCTCAGTGCTGCCAACAAAAACCTTCTAAGTCACTGATCTAGACTTTTAGTTTAAAAGGTTCTAGGTCAGTAGAATGTTTTACTATGCAATGTTTTACATTGTATAGTAAAACATTCTACTGACCTAGAACAAATGAAAATTTGTACTAAGAAGACAGTTCCACCATTGTATAGTAAAACATTCAAACAAAAGTCAGACTTCTCCATACGCGTTGAATAGAGAGCTGAAATATTGTCTATATTTCAGCTCTCTATTCAACGTGTATGAAGAGGTCTCACTTGGTGGAACTGTCTTCAAAGAACAAATTTTCATCAAAAAGTCAAATATTAAAAAAAATGACTTAGAACGTTTTTGTATACATTGATTCAATTGTGTTCATATGTTTCTCTGCGCAACAACCTTGTTCGTAAGATTTGTGTTTTGCAGTTATTAAGTTGTGAAGTTATAACAATAATTAAAAGAAAAAAGCTTTTTTGATTGTATTGGCCCCCTTGACCTTGGGCTGGTAAAAAACATTTAAAAAAAGATAATAAATCAGTATAAAATATATAATAGTTATAATGTGCAATATATAATATACAACATAATGTTTATGCGCAAAATCACAGTCACAGTATTTCTTTAAACACAATTCACAGTATTTCTTCAAACACAATAAACAGTATTTCTTTAATTAAGATACACAGTATTTCTTCAAACACAATGCAATAACTATTTATGTCGTAAATAACTATTATATTTATGAATTTATTTTAAAATGTTTGTAACATAATAATGAATATACAAACATATATTCTTATGTTTGTATATTCATTACTATGTGATTTATCATTTGCTTTTATCTCATGAAGTAGGAGAATTTATATTCAATTACTTCTACTATTTTTTTATTGTTATATTAATCTTATAACCATTATTTTATTGTTCTATTTATAATATTTTTATTACTAATATTTTTTAATATTTTTATATATTTATAATATTACTAATATTTTTATTTTATTTTTACTCCTTTGTTTGACATCTGTTTCAGTGACACCATCCTTATAATTGAGTGACACCATCCTTATAATAAGGTTTTATTATCATTAAATAATAGTTTAAAGTTGTGTACAATTTTTTTATGCTTTTTAAGATTAAAATAATAATAAAGTAATAATAATAATAAAAAGTATTAAAGCAAAGTTGTTTCTTATACATATCATTTGAAAGTTGTTCCTTATACATATCATTTGAAAGTTGTTTCTTATACATATCATTTAAAAGTTGTTTCTTATTCATATCATTTGAAAGTTGTTCCTTATACATATCATTTGAAAGTTGTTTCTTATACATATCATTTAAAAGTTGTTTCTTATTCATATCATTTGAAAGTTGTTCCTTATACATATCATTTGAAAGTTGTTTCTTATACATATCATACCAAACTTTAGATATTATTTGCATAAACAGCTCTATGAGAGATTTGTGTTAAAATATTTCATCTTATTCTCTTTTGATGAGACTGCATCTCATTTTATTAAATTTAGGTCCCATCCGTTGTCAAAAAGTCTTATAGGATATCCTATAAAAAAGAAATAGGACATTCTTATAAGAAATTGGAACATGATTTTTTCTATAGGATAATGCAAATAGATACAACCTATAAAAATTTCTTTAGAATAGGATTCCTATACAATCTTTTTCCAAAATCTTATATAAATCTTATATATTTTTCCAAAATCTTATCCTATAAGACACCAGATATAAAAGTCCTATAGGTATGGATGTACAGGAATTCTACAAAATCCTGTTCAAAAATCATATAGGAGCCCGATCCTATAAGACACTGTATATAAAAGTCCTATAGGTATGGACAAACATAAGTTCTATTCAATCCTGTTCCAAAACTTTATAGGAGTTTTATCTTATAAGACATCGAATTAACAATATCTTATAGTTTTAGATTTACTAAAATCCTACTCAATTGATAGGATTTCAGTAAATATAAAATAAATAAAAAACTCCTGTAAGATTTGGAACAAGAATGAATATGATTCCTCTTTATATTAAACTATAAGATATTAATATCTTATAGTTTTATATGTACAGGAATCTTATTCAATCCTGTTTGAAATCTTATTAAATTGCCATTTGCAGTTGTCAAAGGATGTTTAGTAGAAATGTTGTCTAGGGTGTCGTCTAGCTTCTACATAATGTTGTCTAGGATATTCCTACATACATTCTCTTTTAGTTCTTAATTTCATTAAAACCAATGAATTAAATTCACAAAAAAAAAAAAAAAAAGAACAACAGAATATTGAAGTCAGCAAGCAATTATTGTTATTAAATATATCAATTATTACTGTTATTAACATAATGTTCTCTATCAACAATAGTTTTATCTATTATCTATTAACATAATGTTCTCTATCAAGCTTCGTTTTGCAAGTTTGTTTTCATCATTGCATTTTGCAATAATTGCTTTTCTCAACATACCATAATTTTTCCTTGGAAATCGCTCAGCTAATAAGTTTGAAAACAAAAATATGAACAAACTAAAAGTAATATATTGTACTCATCATACAAAACAACGGGAAATAGTGATGCCAAATAAAATATTATAAAATCAATATCTAATATGTTCTAAACCTACTTTGAGTCTATAGCTGGCTTAGATATGCTACCTTTAGCTGAATTACACCAAACTCCTGTCAATAAATGACTTGATAAACCTTTACCCCAAAAAACCTTTACCCCAAAAAACCTTTACCCCAAAAAACCTCAACTGCTAAGCTTATCAAAGCGCTGTTGGCTATTTTTAAAAATTTTAATTTATGATCGAACTAAACTACAACGCCACCTCATCATTATAAAAATGTTCGTAATTAGTCAAAAGCTTTATTATTAAGCACAAATTAGTTTCAAGCAAATTAAAACCTAATGGAATATATTAAATTCCATTAGGTTTTAATTTGCTTGAAATTGGCTGGACAAATACACATTGTAATGTTAGCTGAATATAAATTTACAGTGAGAAAGTTCTATTTTACATTTAAAAAGCCTATAAAATTTAATAGGACTTATTGAAGACAATTACTTTCTTTAGGATATTGGTTTATTTCTATAGGAGTCCTATAAATCTTGTAGGAATTATATGATTTATGTAGGATTACACTATTAACACTATAGCAGTTTTAATCTTCCTATTTGAATACTATAGGACCTATTGGACTGCAATTGCATTCCAATAGGTATCATTTGGTCCTATAGGAATCTTATAGTGCAGGATACATATATGAATCCTATAGAGCCTATAGGAGTGCATTAGGAATCAAAAGGGAATGCCGTTAGTCCTATACAAATCTTATAGAACCTATAAGATACATTTATGAATCCTAAAGGACCTATGGGATTGCAATAGGATTCCTATAGAACCTATAGAATACCTATAGGAATTATATTAGTCCAATAACAATCCTATAGGACTTATAAGATTGCATAGGTCCTATAGGATTCCTATTGTTGTCCCATAGATCTTATAGGTTTCCTATATAACCTATAGGATACGTATATGAATCCTATAGAATCTATAGGATTGCTATAGGATCCTATAGGACTTTTTGGCTCGGGATGCGCCATCCCTAAATCTCTCTCACACAAACACATGTAGAATATATTTAAAAGTAGAATACATTTAAATTATTTTTATATATATGTATGTATGTATGTATGTATGTATGTAAGGGTTGTTTAAAAAATATAAAATTGCTCACAATCTCGAATACCTTTTCTAGTATATATATATGGTTTTCTAGATATGCGAAATTTTTTTTTTCTACCGCAACTTTAACGACACCCCCTCATCCCACATTTAAGAAGAC
Source organism: Hydra vulgaris (assembly GCF_038396675.1). Lineage (NCBI taxonomy): Eukaryota > Metazoa > Cnidaria > Hydrozoa > Anthoathecata > Hydridae > Hydra > Hydra vulgaris. The sequence continues at coordinate 67,369,056 of NC_088927.1, read as the reverse complement.
TTCTATAGTGCATATAAGGAAATGTAAGGTGAGGTTTACAAATCAATCAGGCAATATTAGGTCAAAAATTGACTGCTCACGAACCTAGTAAAGCAAAAAAAATCAATTGCACCCTTATACATTCAAAAAATGTACAGAAAAATTGCTTTTTGGTTGTCCAATCAGGAGATTTTCTGGAAACACTATCAAAAATGCCTTTTGTTGCACATTTAAGATTGTTTTTAAGGAAAAAATTCTGAAACAGGAAATGATTCAAAAGACTTTCTTCCACATTGTCCAAAACAAGAAAATTTTAAATGGTTTTTTTAACTCTTCCAAGAAACAATTTTGATGACCTTGAAATTGTTGCAGCAGCTGATCAGGCTGAAATTCCTAGCAATCGAACACTTTTTCTTGGGTCTGTTTTGGCAAAAGCAGAAGTTCCAAAGGATGATATATCTCTTAGTAGATCAGCTGTGGAATGAACCCACAAAAAATTTGAGAAAAGAAGATGAATAACACATCAGGGAGAGATTTTTTTCGCCAGAGTATTCTGTTTTTCGCTGGGATGTAAAGTTCTTGCTAACTGAAGAAAAAATATCAGACAGACTTGCTGTTATTCTTTTGGGAAACACCTCATACTGTTTACTAGAAACATTTCTTGGAGTTCAAAACTTGAAATTAGAAATAGTTGGCTTGCAAACAAATAAATGCATTCGTCTTTTGTAACAGTAGAGTGTTGAAAAATCAACTTGTTAGTTAAAAACTATCAAACATATGTGTAGTTTAAAAAAATGTTAGGCGTATCAGGGGGGGACGCTAGAGTTGTGCTGGAAAAATAAAATTTCACTAGTCATCACAGAGGTAAACTACTAGAAAGGTTTCGGTCGAGATTCTGAGCATTTTCTAAACAACCCATGCATTCATATACACACCTAACACAACTTTATATAAAAGTTCTTTTATTATTTGTTAAGACGACATCAACAATGAAGGAGGACGTCCAAGATATGCTTGTTAAACATCACTTGTTTAGTTGGGATTTATAAGTTTTTTTGATGAATCAATTTTGATTATCAGTTATCATTACATCGTCATTAATAATAGTCGATTAATTAAATTATTCGATGAATTATTTTATCAATTTTTATTTTTTTAACAAAATTAGATATAAAATATACTATCTTTCGTTCAAAAATTCGAAACTGAGAACAACTTGTTTTTTTATACTTGTAGACATTTATTTTGCGTCATATTGCGCTAAATATTACACTCAAAATCTTATTTTATAAATAAATATATATTAGATCTATATAATTTTTTGTGTTTTATTTTTGGTGAGCTTTTAAATTTAATTTTTTTTAATTTTTGTATGGGCAATTTTTCGGGTTTTTTTTTTTTTTTTTACTAACAAATCATTTTTATATATTTTTTATAATTTTAATATAGAATAAAAATGCTTTAGTTTTCTAAAGTGTTCTTCGTTACTTGTGGTTATTATTTATGGGGAATTTATTTAATTAGGCATTGTATTTATTGAATAAAATTGGATTTATAATATAAATACGTGTATAAATCTTCATATATAAATTAATGATTCATACAAACCTTTCGTTTTTATTTTTTATCTAATATTTTCCTTAGGTGTTTTAGTAAAGCATAAGGTGAAATTAAAAACTTATTTGAAGACTATTATTTTAAATTACTAATCATTCCATTGCTGATAATAAAGTAAACCACCCAGTGGACAGTGGGTCAGAGTGACAAAAGTACAAAAAAAAAGTTTAAAGGAATGAAGCTAAACAGTAATATTTATTATCCAGTACATCATAGCATATAGAGTTAGTACTTTTATTGTATTATAAAGGCTGTAGAACAATATATATCATATTTATTTGAAAAGATTTTAGAGTATTAAAACTTTTGTAAAATATTAAACCACCATTGACAATGTTGAAAAGCAACAATTTCAACTGTTACTTATATTCTCCTAAAATTTATTTTATAATTGTTTTTTAAAGCCTATTAGTTTTCGATTTCTACAATTTACAATTATTTAGTAAGTTATAATGAACTTTAATTTTATTTAAATCAAAAGTTCTCTCAAATTCAAAATTTCTGACTAAAATTAAGCATTATAATAACCATGTAAAATTTGTGACCCCCTCAAATTAAGGGGCGTTAAACTTTATATGATCATAATTTTTGAACGCTGAGAGATAATTATATGAAACTTAAAATTTATCTATGAATATAAGTCTAGTTGAGAATGGTACAAAAAATATTTTATCAACATGTTGCCCCACACATTTGGGGGGGGGGGGGGATGAAGTTAAAGTGTTATAAAGATCATTTAGTATTTTGTAAATCATGTACACCCAACATTACAATATCCCAAAGCGAAGGCTCTTTCAATTTTACTGGATTATTGTTTAACTAAAGTTGACTGCCAACATTTACGTAATGAAGCATTAAATATGAAGAGTAATCTATACCCTCCGTATAGCTTTGTATTTATGGCCAAAGAAGAGTCCATGCTTCCGAAAGAATTAATTACTGTATCTGACTACAAAGCTGAAGTAAATTTACAAGGCCGTGTTGATCATACTACACAGCGCATATGTGTTCCTCAAAATGAAGTATTGAAATCAAGGCTTTTTCAAAGACTGACCTTGCGATACAAAATTGGATTCAATGGTTCCACTGGTCAATCGATTTATATGCAGACTACATCATCTGATCTTCCACGACATCTAGCTTTTAAAGAAAGTCTCTTTCTAACTTGTCTTGTCCCACTCAAACATGATCCATGAAAAATGATCCATCAGTTGCTGATTTGTAGATGTCTAATTTTGCTAACTTTTTATATTGTGGTGCTTGCATGCATATATCTTTTATATTGATTATGCCTTTTCTGTATTAATTAAATAAAAAATTCTAAGAGTCATATTGACCTTAGAGCGTCTCTAAGCGTCATATATTGACCTTAGAGATTACCTGAGCTAATGAGGCAATTAGCCAGTTTTGTAAATAGATAAATAAAAAAGTTTAAAAACACCTAAATATCTCTCTGGGGAAATATCTTTTGGTATATATAACTATGTAAAATTATAATAAAGTATCGTTTTAGTATAAAATCAATTAGCGCTAAATCGAAATACATAATGCTAAAAAATTCACGTACTATTATTGAGTTTTAATAATTACATTTTTCACTTTTCTCACGAACATAATATTACTAGACTATATAAAACAAGAATAAATGCAACAAATAAACTTGTTAGATAAAATTTAAACATAGTAAGTAAATATAATAAATATTAATAAAAAATAAATTAAACAAATTAATATGTAGATAACAAGTAAACATAATAAATATTACATAATTACAATAAATAAACATGTCAGATATCGTTGTCTATTTTGTCATATCTATGTCGGCATCGAAATTGCTTAATTTTCAGACAATTTTTTTTTAAGGAATTCGTTATGGGTGTATGATGGGTGTATGGAAATAATAAAATAAAGCCTAATAATGATAAGAACACTTAAACTTGAAAAATAGTTGTTTTACACTCCGTTAGATCAAAAAAGACTAAGAAAAATTATAATAACAAAGCTTCAAAATTCTGTCAAATACACTATAACACTAGATTATTTTAGAGCTTTTAAAAATCTTAATAAATTGTTCGACTAGCATCATGGTAAATGCAATCTCATTTTGTCCCTCCTGTCTCATTATTACCCGCATAACCTTACTTATTATATGAAACATTGATTATAAAATTTTTATAATTGTATTCTTTTTGTATTTATTTAATTTGAAAATTAAGGTGGCTCATATAGAAAAAAAAAAATTTTTAATATAATAAATTCCAAAGTTTCTTATATATCTTATTGTATTTTTGATGATACATTTGATTATATATCTTATTGTATTTTTGATGATTTTGATGGACTGTCCCCCAAAATATTTGAAACTTATTTTAAAGTAATACACCATAAATATGCTACAAGATTTTCCGCTAACAACTTTGTTATACCAAAATCTTATTCTAAACAAGTTTCTTATTCAATTCAGAATCGCGGACCACTTTTGTGGAAAAGATTTCCAAACATTGTTTCCGGAAAAAAAAAATCTCTTCATCAGTTTAAAACTGATTCAAAACAGTTTTTTTTAAACGCAGATTTTGATTTATATTATTATAAGTCTTTCTTTTAAAAATAGATCAGATATATAATTTAAAAACTGAAAAACAAGTTAATTACTCGTATTTTCGTAATTATTCGGAAAAAAAAAAAGGTTAAAATTTTTTTTACAATAATCATTATCAAAAATCACATTTTCTCGCTTTTTATTTTATTTTTTGTGCGTATTTATATATATAAAGTTATTATATAATCACTTATACTTTTACCTAATCTAGTTATGATATTTTACTTTATCTTTTATATATTTTACTTAAAATATATATAAAGTTTTATATAACAAACTCTTACTTTTACTCAATCTATTTATGATATAATGTATTAAACGATATTTTACTTTATTTATTATATATCTTTTGTAAATATTCATTTAATTTTTCTTTTATGTTATATATTCTTGAAGCAACTTTGTAAAAATTATAAATTGTAACACGGTGCTTGGCGATAAGGCAAATTATGCCTTCTTCTTGCTCCGGCCATTAACTTAATTGTAAATTTATGGAAACTGTCAAATTTGTTAAACGGCAAAATAAAATAAAATAATTAAAAAAAAGAAAATTAATGACAAAAATAACAAAACAAAAAAAAAAAAAACAAAAAAAAAAAGATATAAGAAACTCAAATTTCATTAAAAAAACTGTAAATAAATTATATTTTAGGCAACTTTCAACAAAATCAGAGTTAAAAAATGCAAATTTGAAAAAATTCAAAACAAAGTTTCTTGATTAATACTGGTTTAAACTCAAAAACTTTTTGGTTATAGCTTCATTACATTATTTTCATTCATTTCTACTAAAAGAATGAAAAAATAATTAAAATATCAACAACGGGATACAATTTTTAAAAAAATCACAAATTTATACATAATAAAAAACAGTTGTTGTGTTATAAAAATTGATAAAACTATTCTTACTTGATCATTTTAGTACATCTGAAATCTTAATGATTAAGGAACATACACTAAAAATTTCAGCTAAAAAGCTTTTTTTAATCTTGAGATATCATGTTTTGAAGTTCAGAAAAAGAATAAAATTAAAAAATTATGAAAACCATGACCAAAGTTTCCGATAAATAGAAATTATTAGCAAAAAAATGAAAATGACCAATAAAAAAGTTTAATTAAGGTAATATTAGTAAGTATTTTATGCAAAATGTATATATTTTCTGAAAGAGTTATAAATTTTGAATCAAATGGTATATTAAAAAAAAATTAGGATTTCTTTTTTTTAAATCGAGTATTTTTTCTATATGAGCCACCTTAATTTCATTTGAAAGTTAACTTATCTTTTCACCTTTGATATAGAGTTGTATGTTTTCTCACTCGGTAATTTCAAATGAATATTAATTTAAAAAAGTATTTTATATTTTTTTTTACTCGATTATCTCAAATAAATAAGTAATTAAAAAAAAAAAATGTCTAGTAAAATAAATATTTGTATTACTTGTAAACTTTGTGTAATGATTATATTAGTTTGTTTCTTTATTAAAAAAATAAAAATCTTATCCTAGCCGGGTTTTTTGGTATTTGGGCCGGGTCGGCTTTTAGGTACAACCAATATTTTTACAATTTTAATTAAATAAACAATTACACCCGCATTAAATTAAGGTATTTGTTTGTTTAATAACCGGATATTAAAAAAACTGTTATAAATAACTGTTTCTCTCCTGCATTTTGAACAAAAAAGATCCAAAAATTCTGATAAACAGTGGCGATTCTACAAGTTGTAGCTTATCATAATGGCCAAGGCATTTTATTAGTTTTATGGACTGGGATCAAATTTCCAAGTTTAAGCATTTTTGAAAAAATGATATATGAGAAGTTTTAGGATATAGAAAAAAGTTTAGATGATTAAAAAAATGTAGTTTGTTTTCTAGGGATTTATTTTGAGGGACCTTATAATCTCTTTAATTCAAATCTCCTTAATTTGAAAATCTCCTTAACTTGATTGAATGCAAAGTCACTGTGGAATGCGATTAAGAAATACTTACTTTTAACCTTCTACTACACGACTCTCTATATTTAAAAAACCTCCACAATTCGAATAGATTTTTCAGACCCGTCAGTACGATTTTTTTTGTAAATTAAACTTTCTTAATTTCTAACGTGTAAAAGGATAGTTAAACCACGGAACGTTTTTTCAAATTTCAATAAAAAACGATTAGCGTGATTTGTTCTTCTGTTTAAGAAAATCACGGTGTTAAAGAAAATGTCTAAGTAAAACCATATATAGCGGATATACGAAGCTCTACTGGAATTTGAGAGGAAAAACAAATAGAGAGGTTTCAAATTTTTTTGACATTTCACCAAACACTCTTTCAAGCTGGAAAAAGAATAAAGATAAAATTTTAAAGTAAAATTTAGTGTAAATTTTAACCTTACGACCGTTGCGTTAGTACATATCGATTTCGATGTTTGCATTACCAACAAATCATCAGATAAAGGACATCACTTCAGAGGTTTTTGGATATGATGCTATCAAAACTAAAGAGGAATCCATTAAGAAGTGCATTGATGTTTCTGACGATGCTACAAAACCAAGTTTGAATAAACCAATCTATGTTATCTCTGTAAAAGAGAATTATAACGTCTTCAATAAACCAGTGGAAATGATTTGACAATATTTACATAAATTTACAAGCTCACAAAAAATTTTCTATATAAGTACACAATAATTGAAAAGTCCGAGGAAATAACCTATCATGGTTATCATGGATCTAGCTGCTTCAAGAATGTCACTAATATGGGGAACGTCAATAACATGTTATATAAAATATAAACACAATACGGCTTAACATATTAACAAATATTATTTTTACAAACTAATAAAAATATATTTTCTGGTGCTTTACGCAAAATTTTATTAAGGTGTAAAAAAAAAAATCTGAATGCTTCTCATATAAACTCTGATAATTATTTGGTTTTAATAAATAATTTCTTAATGGAAATGATCCTTTATTATACGAAAGACTAATGATTTTAATGCACCTTTCTTACAAAATTTAATCTAGTATCTGACCTTGACAGGGAATATATCCAAGAGATTAACCTTCACAAGTTATTGTCACTCGGACAGATCGATAACTGCCAGTTATTTTAAAGTACGCTAGTTGGAAAATCATCGCTACTGCGTTACTCCCCAGGTTTTGACGTTGGAAACAGATAAAAGTAAATAGTAAACTATTCTTTGTATTACGTGTGGGAATTTCAATTTTCTATTGGACTCTTCAATTTAACAAAACTTTGTTAAAATATATAAATAGAACATTCCCTTAATAAGTATTTCTTATGTAATATTTTACCTTTTTTAAAAGATCAAGTTAAAGTTTTAGAAATAATTAACGTGGTCACACTCTAAATTTTAATTTGTTTAACAATATGTCAACACATCTGTTTTTGACTATTTCAAATTCACATGTTTTAAAATTAATTTTTTACTTTGGTTTTATCCTTGTTTCAATCTGATCCAACTGCTTATCCACAAATAAAAAAATGCATGTTTTTAAATATAATTACCAAGGTTCAGCCGGATTTATGGAGTCAAAAGGTCGTATCTTTACGTGTTCAATAGAACACGTAAAGATACGACACAAATCAAACACAATCGCCAATTACAATATATTCAATATCTAAGTAAAAATGATAGTAAAAGTTTGAGTGTTTTAAATACAATTTTTAGTGTATGTATGGAAAAACTAGAATGTGTTATTAAAATGTGTAGCTAGATATTGAAAAACAAGAGTATGTTATTACCATATTAGAATAAGAACAGCCGCAAACTTTAAAAAACCAAAAAGAATGCTTTTCCTTTTGTTTTAAACTTTGCATTTTGTATTTTTTAACTAAGGTTGACAGATGCAACAATGGATCGTTTACAAATGCAACAATCAATCGTTTACAGGTGTAACTATCAATTGTCTACAAAATTTGGTTAAAATTGCTATTTGACAAAAATTAAGGCAATCTAAAGAAAGCAAGAACAGAAATTTTATGAAACAAATGAAAGCAACAAATTATAGAAATTTTATGAAACAAATGAAACAACAAATTATAGGCCGGGACTCTCCGATGGGGTTTTTTTTTAAATGTTGTTATGAAAGACAAATATTTATTCAAGAGGTTCAGTAAAGACAATGAGTTACGAAAATGTATGCATGATAAAGTATAAAATGTCGAAGAACTATTCAATGAAATGATTTTGGACCGTTTAACTAAATTAAAGTTTCTCCCATTTAGCCGATTAAAAATTAATGCTTTTGATAAGTTAGCCAGCTTCAATACTGGACCAATCACAAAATATCATTAATCACAAATAATGATATTTTGAAGTAACTGGGCATGAAATTCGGATTTCGCATGATTACAAGATGTAAGGCAATCAATAATCAAAGAACTGTAGAAATTAAAATGATAAAAGGGCAGCAAATATTACCAGCATGGAAAAAAACTGAAGTAAAAGACGTCTTTTACTTCAGTTTTACTAAAACCCTTTTTTTCTTAGAATAGTGGTTTTTGCATGCTGGTCAGTAAAATTTGGAGAGCCGTATTAAATTTTTTTTGTGAAACTGTTTTCCCCAGTATACTCTATAAAACGGAAAATATTTTGTTTACTAAAAAAAATGCTTTATATTTAAAAACAGATGAAGAATTCGAACATGAAATTTGATTGCAACATTGTGGTGGTGACAAATTATTATGAAAAATCTGCTCCTTTTGTTTCATAGCTCTACCTTGTAACAATATTTTAGTTATATATTGAATAGTAAAAATTTACACATTTTTTTTTGTAATTTAGCCAGCATGTTTATTTGGTCATTTTAAGAGATTTTTTGGTTACCAAGGAAATCGCATGCATTTTAATGAATTATTTTAAAACAAAATTACTGTTTTAAAAAAGTAGTCATTATTTTGCTGTCACAAATAACCATTATAAAAATATTAGGATTTTAAAAGAGGGTAGGGTAGCCCCTTAGCAAGTTTAATTTTTTTTTTTAATTATTATTTTTTATCTTGTTTTTAACCTTGTCCATCAAACCTAGCATATTGTCCAAAGTAGAGGAAGTTTCTATGTCTTAAGACATGTGTTGTGTTCTCATACGTAACTACCACATTAATGTAGGTCTACACAACAGTCTATTTCGTTAAAATTGAGTTGAATATTTTTCTACATTAAAATGTGCAGATGCATTTAAAATTAAGTGTAAATTGAAAATATGTATTGAATAAAATTTAATGTGAATGTACAAATGTATTTAAAATGAAATGTTTTTACTAAAAGTAAATTGTAAAAACATTGACAATTTAGTTGCTTTCAGTAAAATTCAGTAATGTTGTTTTAGTAAAACAATTTTATTTGAAAGTGAAATTTATTTATACCTTTGATATAATATTTCATATTTTTTTCCTAGATAATCTTCCTACTCAAAAAAGTCTGATTTATGAGACAATGCCCCTGAGAAAACAAGATATACCTCGTTGGGCACCGCCAAGTTATGACGATTGAAAAATTTAGCAGCAGCTATTTTATAGCTTTTTTATTTTTTTGATTAAATACTTCTTGGTAATTTTATTGATAATTATAATATTATTATATAATTATGTTATTAATATTATAATATTAGTAAATTATTATATAATTTTATTGATAATTATTATATAAAGAATTATTGATAGTTTTAGTATTTGTTGTTGTTGTTTTTTTGTTTCTTTATAGAATGATCTATAAATTTGCGAATCCTACAGTATTTTTTACTAAAAAAAAAAGTTTTTTTTATGTACTTTTTTATATACTTAAAAATCTCTGCACAATTTCAATTCTTTCTAAAATAGTTTCATAGCCATTACAATTTTTAAAAAGTCAACCGTCTTTATAAATATATATATTTCCCCCGACTAACTAGAAATACTTGCAACTAAAACCAGATTACACAAGCCATAGTAGACGGGTTTAGTAAGATAATGTAATATTTGACCCATTAAATGTTTAAGTTATGCGACTAGGCCAAACCACCGACTTTATTTCTATAGTTTATTATCGCTTTACGTCCAGTATGGACGGATTGCTTAGAGATTTCAGGACGTAGAAGAATCCAACAGAAAAGCGACAACGCCTCGACTTTCATCGATTCGACTCATGCTATACTTGCTTCCCAAAAGTTTAGTAATTTTAGTAGTTAGGTCAAAAGTCGGTATTCTTCATTTCTTTATTTCACAGATATAAAGGTCTTGAAAATACCCTTTTCAATCCATTTAATTGCGTAGAAATGGCTCGCGTTAGCAAGCCAGGGGAAAAATTCTTATACACTCATTAAATGGCCTTCTCCACGGAAATCTTTAGTAAAAGGCGAAAGATTTAAGCGTAAATGAAGAAAGCCCAGAGTTGATTATTCAGCAATGTTAAAAAATACAAGTTTCAAATCAATTTAAAACTACTTGTGGGTATATAAAATATTACAAACATATTAATACATAATTAAAAAAAAAACGGTGGCGACCTTTTTTCAAAACACAAAGAAAGCGGCATTAAAATTACCAAGTGTTTTAACCAAAACCAAACACTGTAATTTATTTAACTAAAAAAACGTTGCTAAAATTAGTCGACTAACTTTTAAGTTCGCTAAATTTATTCGACTTTTTACTCTTACAATTTTAGTTAATGATGAATCTTGATTTAAATTACTTAAACGGAGTTGGAACCTTGAAAAGTAAATGCAACTACTGTTATGCCCGTGAAATTAAAAGGTTTCTTGAGCAAAATTGAAATAATCTGATTCACATTGATATTTGTAAAAACAAAAAAACTCTATAACTTTATTGAAGAAACTTGTTATCTTTTTTTGTTTAACTTTTTTATGCAGAGTGGATCGAAAATATTTCATCTAAACTTCACCAAATCTTTGCTAAGAAAATTTAAAGTTAAAAAAAGTTGAGCAATAAAAGATAACAAGGTTCCTTAATCATTTTTACCATCCTCCCTCCCCTCCTCACTTCGAAACCCGCGTCGTCGGCCCTGTAAATAAAAGTATGCAAAATGTATAGTGTACTGTGTCTTTACTCCCTCATCCTCAAATTTATTTGCCAATGCCCCTATTCACTATCATTATTTCACGGCTGTACTTATTTATTCACTGTGAATTTTTATATTCATGAGGAACATATATCTCAATCTTCTCGTCTTGAAAAAAATAAATACATATTTTAACTTTTGCTCAATTTTAAAATAAAGCAAATCCGATGGGGAGGGAGGATGGTAAAAATGATTAAGGAACCTTGTTATCTTTTATTGCTCAACTTTTTTTAACTTTAAATTTTCTTAGCAAAGATTTGGTGAAGTTTAGATGAAATATTTTCGATCCACTCTGCATAAAAAAGTTAAACAAAAAAAGATAACAAGTTTCTTCAATAAAGTTATAGAGTTTTTTTGTTTTTACAAATATCAATGTGAATCAGATTATTTCAATTTTGCTCAAGAAACCTTTTAATTTCACGGGCATAACAGTAGTTGCATTTACTTTTCAAGGTTCCAACTCCGTTTAAGTAATTTAAATCAAGATTCATCATTAACTAAAATTGTAAGAGTAAAAAGTCGAATAAATTTAGCGAACTTAAAAGTTAGTCGACTAATTTTAGCAACGTTTTTTTAGTTAAATAAATTACAGTGTTTGGTTTTGGTTAAAACACTTGGTAATTTTAATGCCGCTTTCTTTGTGTTTTGAAAAAAGGTCGCCACCGTTTTTTTTTTAATTATGTATTAATATGTTTGTAATATTTTATATACCCACAAGTAGTTTTAAATTGATTTGAAACTTGTATTTTTTAACATTGCTGAATAATCAACTCTGGGCTTTCTTCATTTACGCTTAAATCTTTCGCCTTTTACTAAAGATTTCCGTGGAGAAGGCCATTTAATGAGTGTATAAGAATTTTTCCCCTGGCTTGCTAACGCGAGCCATTTCTACGCAATTAAATGGATTGAAAAGGGTATTTTCAAGACCTTTATATCTGTGAAATAAAGAAATGAAGAATACCGACTTTTGACCTAACTACTAAAATTACTAAACTTTTGGGAAGCAAGTATAGCATGAGTCGAATCGATGAAAGTCGAGGCGTTGTCGCTTTTCTGTTGGATTCTTCTACGTCCTGAAATCTCTAAGCAATCCGTCCATACTGGACGTAAAGCGATAATAAACTATAGAAATAAAGTCGGTGGTTTGGCCTAGTCGCATAACTTAAACATTTAATGGGTCAAATATTACATTATCTTACTAAACCCGTCTACTATGGCTTGTGTAATCTGGTTTTAGTTGCAAGTATTTCTAGTTAGTCGGGGGAAATATATATATTTATAAAGACGGTTGACTTTTTAAAAATTGTAATGGCTATGAAACTATTTTAGAAAGAATTGAAATTGTGCAGAGATTTTTAAGTATATAAAAAAGTACATAAAAAAAACTTTTTTTTTTAGTAAAAAATACTGTAGGATTCGCAAATTTATAGATCATTCTATAAAGAAACAAAAAAACAACAACAACAAATACTAAAACTATCAATAATTCTTTATATAATAATTATCAATAAAATTATATAATAATTTACTAATATTATAATATTAATAACATAATTATATAATAATATTATAATTATCAATAAAATTACCAAGAAGTATTTAATCAAAAAAATAAAAAAGCTATAAAATAGCTGCTGCTAAATTTTTCAATCGTCATAACTTGGCGGTGCCCAACGAGGTATATCTTGTTTTCTCAGGGGCATTGTCTCATAAATCAGACTTTTTTGAGTAGGAAGATTATCTAGGAAAAAAATATGAAATATTATATCAAAGGTATAAATAAATTTCACTTTCAAATAAAATTGTTTTACTAAAACAACATTACTGAATTTTACTGAAAGCAACTAAATTGTCAATGTTTTTACAATTTACTTTTAGTAAAAACATTTCATTTTAAATACATTTGTACATTCACATTAAATTTTATTCAATACATATTTTCAATTTACACTTAATTTTAAATGCATCTGCACATTTTAATGTAGAAAAATATTCAACTCAATTTTAACGAAATAGACTGTTGTGTAGACCTACATTAATGTGGTAGTTACATAAAATAGCACAATGCATGTTTTAAGACATGGAATTTCCTCTTCTTCGGACGATATGCGAGGTCTGATAGACCAGGTTACAAAAAAAGTAAAATAAAATCTTTCACATTTTATAGAGTATACTGCAGTAGACAGCTTCACAGAAAATTTAATACGGTTCTCTAAATTTTATGGGCTGTTATTCACAAACGAAGCGTTCTAATATTATGTTTATATTCCAACATAAAACTTATACTGACTTATTTCATTAAAGATTTTTAGAAAAAAAAATTTCAAGAAACTTCCTCTACTTCGGATAATATGCTAGGTTTGATGGACAAGGTTAAAAACAAGATAAAAAATAATAATTAAAAAAAAAAATTAAACTTGCTAAGGGGCTACCCTACCCTCTTTTAAAATCCTAATATTTTTATAATGGTTATTTGTGACAGCAAAATAATGACTACTTTTTTAAAACAGTAATTTTGTTTTAAAATAATTCATTAAAATGCATGCGATTTCCTTGGTAACCAAAAAATCTCTTAAAATGACCAAATAAACATGCTGGCTAAATTACAAAAAAAATGTGTAAATTTTTACTATTCAATATATAACTAAAATATTGTTACAAGGTAGAGCTATGAAACAAAAGGAGCAGATTTTTCATAATAATTTGTCACCACCACAATGTTGCAATCAAATTTCATGTTCGAATTCTTTATCTGTTTTTAAATATAAAGCATTTTTTTTTAGTAAACAAAATATTTTCCGTTTTATAGAGTATACTGGGGAAAACAGTTTCACAAAAAAAATTTAATACGGCTCTCCAAATTTTACTGACCAGCATGCAAAAACCACTATTCTAAGAAAAAAAGGGTTTTAGTAAAACTGAAGTAAAAGACGTCTTTTACTTCAGTTTTTTTCCATGCTGGTAATATTTGCTGCCCTTTTATCATTTTAATTTCTACAGTTCTTTGATTATTGATTGCCTTACATCTTCTAATCATGTGAAATCCGAATTTCATGCCCAGTTACTTCAAAATATCATTATTTGTGATTAATGATATTTTGTGATTGGTCCAGTATTGAAGCTGGCTAACTTATCAAATGCATTAATTTCTAATTGTTCAAATAACAAAAAAATGTATACATTTTTAATAATGAATATATAACTAAAATATTGTGTAGACCTACATTAATATGGTAATTACATAAAATAGCACAATGCATGTTTTAAGACATGGAATTTCCTCTTCTTCGGACGATATGCGAGGTCTGATAGACCAGGTTACAAAAAAAGTAAAATAAAATCTTTCACATTTTATAGTGTATACTGCAGTAGACAGCTTCACAGAAAATTTAATACGGTTCTCTAAATTTTATGGGCTGTCATTCACGAACGAAGTGTTCTAATATTATGTTTATATTCCAACATAAAACTTATACTGACTTATTTCATTAAAGATTTTTAGAAAAAAAAATTTCAAAAAAACTTTATAATGATCTGATTTTTGTGCAGAAACTGGTGCAATTAAAAAAAACACACACACACAATGCATCTGTTGGCATTGTAAATTTTTTCAAAAATTTCGTAAAGACTTTTAAGTAATTTGGAACAGAAAATTCTTGTTTAAGCCATTTAAACTCATTAGATTTGGGCAAGTGTATGAAGCTATCAAGATACTATCAAGATATTATCATATTATCAAGAAAAGCGTTTAAATCATTCTTAAGAGTAACAAGCTTTTAGGTGTCGTACATGGAGCTTCAGCTAGTAGTGTTTCCTTGTTATTAGAAGGAAATCTAAAAAGCTTAAATGCAAGTTTGCCAACAAAATTTAAAGTATTTTCTGTACTCATATTAAATAGTTTTGCAAGCATCAATTCAAGTACAGTATCTGCTCAAATCAGAAAATGTCTGGAATAAACATTTTTTTATATTTAACAAAAGCTCAGTCATTGAAAATTTGAATTTCAGCAATGACAAACATCCAGATGCAGTTAAATTTCTTTACCAAAATTCCTCTTTTCCTTTCTTTTTGTGCATTCATTAAAATTTCAAGTTAGGCCATAACTGAAATTATCATCATGAACTTCATTTACATCCTCTTCTGAATTACTGTTTGCTTCCTCTGCAATTAATATCTTTGTGACTTTTCTTGTGTGTCACATATATCAAGATGAATTGCATGATTAAAGAAAAACTGATCAACAATGTCCATTATTTGCATGAGCCTCTTGTTGATTGCTGTACCATCTTGAGTAGAACCTACTATATTTCTTTCCATACAGACACCAAATGAATTTAAATGATTCTTAACACTTTGCATTAAACTTTCAGCTTGACAGAAACCAAAGTCCAACTTTATAGCTTTTCTTACCTTCACTTTCAAGTAGGTTGAAACCAATGTACTTTTTTTGCCTCAAAGATGTGTATTTATCATGTGTTAAGCTGAACTTATATCCCATTTGAATTTTTTCAATAATTTTATTTTTCATCATTTCCTTTTTATCACCAAATCTGGTATAAATTCATCACTGTTGTTTGACTTTTAGGAAGATGATTTCTTCTTTGTTGATGAGCAAATAAATTTGTTGTTAGTTATCATATTAAACAAAACTGTAGCGTGATCAGGTGGTGGATTTGAGTTGCTTTTTGATTCTCCAGTCAAAGGACCATCAATAATAATTCCATGATGCTAAATATATTTCCGCAGAGTTGTTGTCTTGTGACCCAGTAAATACAAAACATGTTTTATCTAAGAAATGTTTCTATATGCTTTTTATACATATATAAAATACATCTTTTAAACAAACAAAACACATCTTGCATTTACTAGGTGAGTAACAAGTAGAGTTTTAGTGGAATGTTGTCCAAACTACGAGCTCCAAGTTTTTGTAGGAAATAACTTTAGCAACAGAAGCAGGAGTCAATCCAATGCGTAAAAATGGGTCTATCTGTTTATTTGGGACGACAGAAAGAGCATGCTCTTTCTGTCTTTAGATTCAAAAAATGAGTTAGAGAAAAAGAATAAGAATTCTAATAAGAATAGATGTATTAAAGATGGACCATCATTAATGATATTTCTAAAGACTTTCCAAAAGTCTTTAGAATATAAATTCTGAGATAAATTACAAGATTTAGTAATAAGAATAATGGACCTTAGCATCAAACAATATCTCCTTGCTTTTCTTGCAATGACAAAAACTCATTTGTTGTCCAGAAAGTTGTTCTTGCGTAAAAGATAAAGAAAAAGAAACGATTAGTTAATTATCTGAGCAAGAGATTGAATAACAAAAAATTTGAGACAATAATAATAAAATATAATACATATATCAAGCCTTCCCCAAAAGCGCGTGCGGTCGTGCACCTTGTTCGCCCACATTTAAAGTAACTTTTTTAGACAAACTGACCACAGCAGTTTTCATCTTTTAACTTATAAAGTGTTTCAATAATTTGCGGCAAAAAGCATACCTTATCTTTTTTTTTCTCCCCAAGGCCGAGAAGGCCACTACAGATGAGGAGGCTACTTGTGGTTATAACCCCCTCTCAACTCTATAACTCCGAAACACAAACCTTGACGAACAAGGCCACTGGGTGGAGAAACAAGTTGAGCGCGGTACTACCAGGGATGTGGTGGGAATCGAACTCAGAACCTCTCGCTTATGAAGCGAGCACTCTACCACTACACTACTACCGCATATCTACTAAGAAAGAAAAAAAAATCCTAAAAAAAGGAAAAAAAATTGTAACGAAATATCAAGTTTAATTAAATAAACTAAAAAATTTAATAACTAAAAAAAGTAAATAAAATGTTTGTTTTTTTAATAAAATTTTTACAACTTTTGTATTCTTTATTTTAAAGTCATTGTTGTAAAAAACATCATTTATAAAGATTTAACAACAATTGAATATTTTGATATGTTATTTATTCACGATTATTATTAAAAAAACTAATTTGCTATGTATGCTAGAACTATAAGAAATTTTTTTAATTTTTTTTTCTTATGTTTTTTTGTTTTAGGTTAATTCGTTTATTTGTTTTTACGTCATTTCACAAACTATTAAAGATAATGGACATAACAACTGCTCTGTTTTAAAAAATATTTAAAAACTTAAAAAAAAGTTTTAAATAGGCTCCTTAAAATTTCATTAAGAAAGTTCAGTAAATTAACAAAGAACTAGCTCACTAAATTTTGGAGCATCGTTTCATTTATCACAGTAAAGTTTAGCAAAGACATTTGAAAAACAAATTTAAAAATTGTCCATGTTTCTAGTGCAATTTATAAAGTATTTCTTTTATATACTGACTGAAAGAAGTCGCAAAAAAACTGAAAAACAAAAAATATTTTTATTTTCGTCATACGCTTTTCCCCTCGATTTGTATCAATTTTGGTAGTGGAAAATGACAAACGTCCTAAAAATAAGAAAACAAAAACAGTAAAATATTTATCTATATTATTTTTTTGACAAAAATTTTTTTTTTTATTAAATTTTTTATAGCTTATTTTATTTAGATTTTCTATTTTGTACAGTTTTTTTTTTTTTTTTTTTTGAGTGTTGTTGTTTTATTCTATTTTGCAGCAAATTCTTAAAATGTTTACTATATAAAAACATGCTCAAGTTGTCTAAAAAAATTACTTTAAGCGTGGACGAACAAGGCATGTGACCGCATGTGCTTCCCGGGAAGGCTTGATATATATTATAATAAAGGCAAGCCACTTATTCTGATGAGCATTCAAGTCAATAAATAAAAAAAAGGTTATTAAGTAAAGAGGAGTTAAATAAAAGTAAATAAAAAATACTAAAAAGTTTTAAATTCACAAATAGATAAATTGAAACATAAGTATTTCCCTAAGCCAAGCATGAGACTATTGGAGTCTCTGCGAACCAAAAGAAAATAGTTACTAATACTAAGATCCAGCTAAATTTAAATTAGTCTCACAAAAAGCAAGTTGATGTAGTAACTTTTTCAAGAAATTTACTTTGAAGACCGAATACTTGTTAATAATATATAGGAACAATTTGGTGTTAATGATGGCTTCTTTTGTTTAACAATTCAAGGTACTTTTTTAATGTTTTATATGAATAAAGAACTTGACTCAATTATAGATAATGCACCACCAAGTGTACAACCCTGTAAGCAATAATCTATGCAGTTGACTCACACTTACTAATTATCTTAAATTTGTAACAAAGGGCTTTTTATGTGACCTTGACAATACACACTAAAAGCATTGACAGGAACACCTTTCATGCCCAACGTGGCACTGTTAATACTCTGATATTTAGCAGTAGTTGATGGAATTAGCCAATCTGATATAAACATTTAAGAATACATACTACCAGCTGGCCTAAAAACCATTGAACTGAGTTTTAGATCTGTATTCTCATTAGAAGATAAAAGTCTCAAAATCTCTACCAATAAGATCAATAAGATCCAGGTTTCATCATTCTAGACAGAAAACAATGTAACACAGGTTTACATCAACACCAGCCTAGTAGATAAAAATGGGTTGCAAGACTGGTCAACAGAAATTTTTTTGCTCACACCTAGAAACTACCCACAAGTTGTACAAGATTACATGGTTACCAGGACCAGGGTGGTCATTATGATCCAAATCCTGACCTGAAATAATTCTATAAATTTAGGTGTACTAAATTCAACTCTACCACTTTCCTAGTAGTACCATGTTTAACTTGTTTCTCCGTACAGGGATTTGTTTGATTTGTCCTGTTTCAAAGATATATGGTAAAAATGTTTAAAAACAAGAGCCTTAATTGAATTAAATAAATATACAATAATATTATAATAGATAATAACCTAGAAATCAAAAGTCAAAAAAAAAAGCAAATTTTTGGTGTTATTTTCATTTTAAAAAAACCATGCACCTAATTTAGACATCAACAATTAAATCAAATGTAAAGTTTTAAGTATAAGATAAATTTTTAAATTTAATTAATAGTGTAATACAAATTAATATAGTATTATAATAAAAAATAATATTAACCTGTTATGTATTTGCAATTGTATGCTTCTAAACTTTACCTGTTATGCATCATTGTTAGTAGAATATTAGAAATGTCTGTGTGTAGTGTTTATGTCTGTGTGTAGTGTTTAAATTATTTAGATACTTTAAATTTATCAAAATTTTTATTATTATTAAAATCTTAAAAAATGAAATTTCTATGTTGTTATTTGAAACTCCATGATCATTGTCCTCTGTTTAGACAAACTATAAAAATAAATAATATTTCTATACTTACAAAAATTATGCATGGACGGCCAATTTTTCATTTCTTCATCTGATTTTTTAGTATATGGTCCAAAAAAAAAAAGCGGAATGCCTAAATAGGAAAAAAAAATTACAATAAAATCCCACGGTAAGTAAATAAATAAAAACTAAATTAAACAATTAGCTCTTTATTTTTTAATTTTTCTAATACAAATCACTTGTATATAAATCACTGTACTCTCGAGCCCCTATAAAAGGAGGGGGGGGGGGGACAGAACATTTATTAATTTTTGAAAAATTTTCCCACTCATCCCAAGCTTTTAAGACCCTCTTCTTTATTAATTTTTACTTGTTATTGAAAAAAAAATCAGTGAAAATCAGCCTTAAAAATTTGAAAATAATTATTTCAGTAACTGATAAAAACAAAGTTTTTCAGTGTAAACAGGCTTTAAAAATCACTGACCAAGTAAACCTCGATTTATCGAAAATGAGCTTTTAAAGTATAAAACTTATATCAACATCATATTGAAATTATAAAACAGCTGTTAAAAAATGCGCATTTGACTGCAAGTCACACTAGATTTAATAGTTTTATGAGTGTTTTGTATATAATATTAGTTTAGATTTATAAACTGAAATTTTTTACAAAAAATACTTATATTATAGCATAAAAAAATTCCTAACCCCCTACCCCACCTTTTATAAAAGCCCCTTTGCCTCCCTCCCCCCATCCCCCCGCTTATTAAATCTGGACAAAAATTTTCACCCAACCCCTTGATTAAGGACTCGAGAGTATCACCAATACAACTTAGTTATTGTTAGCCAATCATTTATATATATATATATATATATATATATATCTATATATATATATATATATATATATATATATAAAATGTATCAGTTCCATAAACTAGGTTAAAAAATAATCAAGTTATAAATGCTTAGATTGTTATGTGAGACGTGATGCAGCTTCATCCTTTGTCTATTTTTTTTTTAACTTGTTAATAAATTCACCTTCCTAAGGCTTTAGATTCCACTTTTTTTTTTTTAATTCGATTTAAAAAAAAAGAAGATTTAAACTCTCAATACTAAACTTTGAAGCACAAACCTTGTTAACTGTTGCATAGTAAAACAGGTTGAGCACAGAAGCCTAGGGCAAACTTAAGCCAAGAATTCTACCACTAGTCTACAACCACCACATGGATGACATAACCTGTGGGAGAGAAGGGGGAGGCTACAGTGGGGAAAGGGGCACATACCCTCCACTTTTTTTTTGAGGACTTTAGAATTTTTTTAGAAATTAATGATGGTGCCACCCCACTTCAAAACCCGTGTTGTCGGCCCTAAATACCACATGATTATCACACAAAGCTTGAATATAGATGTAAATTTTATTAAGCAAAAAAATTTGAAACTTTTAAACCTAAAAGCTGTCTTTGCATTAAGATCATCGTCAAAAAACTGTCAAAAGCATAATATTTTTTCTCTTTTCCTCCAATAGCAAAGTTGTCTCCAACTTTGCAACATCTTTCATTTTATCCTTGCTTTTCCTTTACTGACAAAAAAAATTTTTTTGGCTTGTTCCACATAAAAGACAAAAATTTTTTTTTAAGATCATTCAAGTTTTTGTATGACCTTTTTGAGATCTTTGAGATTTCAAATAGGTTAGGTATATAGGTAATCTCAAAGTATTCATTTGACTCCTGTTTGACTTACTTAAGATCTTTAATTCAAAACAAAATAAAGGTTTTTTGATATTTCTTGTCTTTGATGTCTCTTCTTTTGCATCTTGACAGATAAAAAAACTCAGGATACTTCATTATGTTGAAGTCTTTGAGGTACAAATAATTCAGGTGTATGTTAGTTGAATCATAACTAATAAAAACGTCTTAATCCATTGAAAAATCTGTCGACATTTTTCAACAGAACTTTTAATAAACTTTTCAATAGCTTTTTTTTAAATAACTTTTCAATAGCTGAAATCAAAGCATTTACATATTGAACTTTGAACTCTTTAATATTCTTCTAAACAACTGTATTTTTAAGTTTTGACAACTGTACTTTTAAGTTTTGACAATGATATATCTACAGTAAACTTTTACTGAGCTTCAAGCAAATCTCTTTAGCTTGCAGACTTTAAAGCATTTGCAACAAACTTATAAGATTTTCCAAATGCATTTTGTCTTATAGAGGGTCCTGGTGAAAAATAATTTATACAATAGATAGTAAAATACTGATTATCCTTACTGTGTTTTTTTTTGCATCAAGAATGTTGTTGTTAAAAAAGTAAGCAGACTTACAGAGATATAAGTCATGCAGAGTCACTTCTTCTACACTTCTTTTACCAGGAAAACTACGAAGTGAAATAAAGCAGCATTTGAATATATATTACACATTTTTTAATCACTTGAACACTTCTCAATCACTTGATTTAACTTCTATTTTAAAATCAGCCTATGTCAATAAGTTTTAATACTATGTGCTTTTTAAATCTATTTTGAATTTTTTTTTTTAACTTTTTATTGACACTGGTCCATCCATCTGAAAAACTTTGCTGGTATTGAAATCACATATTCGAATATCAGATAAGTTTTTGAAATTTGACAACTCTGAGTTTTTTTATAAAGAGATTTATCAAAAGAAACAAAAAGCCAAGTGGTTTAATTCAGTTGTTTTTGAAGTAAAGCTTTGAAATAAGACCCAAGGGTATACCTATCTTTATTTGGTTCCATTATAAAAAGACTCTTCAATTTCACTGTTAAAGAAAATTACTTGGAGTAACTCAGTTGCAGTTTTGTTTGAATTTTTATAAATTTTATTAAACCAACAGTGCAATACCCATATAATTTTAAAAATGCTTCATATAACTTTTAAAAGTGATTGAAAAAAAAATGATTTTAGTTAAAATAAAAATTACTGGAAACTCCTAAAACAATAGCAACACAAACTGTTGGATCTTCTACCCAAGCTTTCCTGAATAATGCTGCAATAGAAGCCATGTCTGCACTAGTTTTATATTATTTGTGGATTATATTTATATTAACTGTGTTTGCCTGAATCACGGACTTGTTTAATGACCGTTGCTTAACAGATGTGAAGCAACGGTCAATAAACAAGCCCGTGATGATGCAACCTGCGATTTTTAAAGTTTGCTTTTCGCCAGCGAGGTAATAAAATGTTTTTTTCTGTTATTTCTGTGAAATTTATATTAACTTAGATATTTTTGAAAGCTAGAATAGTTACACTTTTTAAATGTGTAGTCTTCGATTATACTAACCAATGTTAGAAATGAGTTTGTTAATGTTGAAAATTTTGTTGTATTTTATAAAACATTGAATTTGTATTTTATCTGCTCATTATTTTTCCATACACTTCATCATCTTATGATTACACATTTTTTACGTGCTTTCTAAACTTTATTGAAGAGTTTGCTGGCACACTCCCTCTATTTTTGCGCGCAATTTTGGTACCTAATTTACCCATTTTTTTAAATCGTTACCGGCAATAATAATAATTACTTTACTTTTTCAAACATAATACGATATAATTAACAACATCACATAAAAAACAATAGTATATTGTACAACTGTATACTAAAAACAAATTTTTATTAGTTAATCGCTTCTATTTCCATTAAAAGCAAACAGTTATTTGCTTCTTTTATTATTAAAAACAAGGTAGGGGTTTGCTTTTAGTATGTTGTTACATTACTGTTTTTTTAGGTAAAGTTGTTACTTTATTAAGTCTGCATTGTAGTTTGATAAAATAATTTTTAGAAGGGTTCAAAGTATTAGTTGCTTTGTAACATTTCTTATTGGCAACTTACTTAGCAATTGTATGAAAAAGTTCCAGCTGATTGCCGATGTTTTATCAATCGAGTAAATGTTTTCCTATTATTAATATGCTACTATTCCATCCTTCGTAATGCAGTATCTCTCATCTATATTGTTAATTATCTTGCTAATAACACAACTATATTCTCCAGTGTTGACCATGATCAACGACACCAGGGGGAGGGGCTTGGAAGCAAGAGCCCCCACCCAAACCCCCCACTTTTTTTCTAAAGGATTTTTTTTTAAATAGATATTTCAAAACAAGGAGTAAATCTTTTCTTTTTTATACAATTTACTTTTATTTAAGTCGTTTTTTTGCTCTTTAACTTAATACTTTGTTTTCTAGTAACTCTCAGCCTGTGGTACTTGCAGTCCGCTTTCGCTATGTGGTACTTGCAGTCTACTGGTATTTGCAGTCCGCTTTCGCTATGCTATCTTTTTAAATTGGCTTCTTCTGAATTTCAATTTATGATCCTTCGTTCTTCTTAAAATTACCTAATGTTGGTCTGTGAAGCTGTTATGATGCTTTGTTATGAGATGAACTTGTCTTTGCAGGCCATGAAATGTGGCCTCTATAGAGGCCACTTTTTTCTATAGAGGCCGACAAATTGCCATATAGTTATAAGGCAATTAGTCGGAGGAAGACAAACCACAATACCAATATTTAGTACTATTACTTACGTGATTTTAACAAAGCACTGCGAGTGGTAGGACTTCAAAAAAAAATACAGCAAATTAAACTTAAAAAGGTACAATTCATTCTTGGTATCTAGTCATTCTAGATCAGCCTATGCTTTCTATAACTTTTTCAAGTTAAAATGCTTACTGGAAGTTTGATAAGATAATTCGGTATACAGAATCTTACATGAAAAAATGTTTTCAATTTTTTGAAAATAATTTATATAAAGCATTAAGACGAAATTCATTTTCTTAGAAAAAAGATTGAACGCATAAGCTCTATACACTTTGAAATGATTTTTAATGCATTAAGTTTAAGATAAGTGTCATATTGAAAAAGACAAAAATAATCTTTAATTAAATGTTTGTTGATTCAATAGTAAAGGGTTATGTGTACTGACTGATTTGCCATGAAATGGTGAAACTGCAAGTAGCGGAACTTGCACTTTTTTTGAAAGGGGGCTCTGGGTCTATCATTAGCAATAATTTTTATAAAGTCTTATTAATGGAGTAACAACTTAATGACTAAAGGTCAAAACATAAATTAAATTAAACATTATTTTAAAACATTTTTTTCTTTAAAACCTTTAACTTTTTTTGATAGGAGGGTGTTTAACCACCCTTTCCTCTAAAAAAAATGGATACTCTGATGCATCTTGTAATGTGTTTTTATATTGAAATCTATTATTTTAAATTTTAAACATTAAAAAATCTTTTCAAAATCTCATTTTAAATAAAATATTTTATGTTTTTTATGTTGGAGGGGAAAAGACTCCTCTTCCCCCAAGTTGATGAGTGCAACGTGTATTCTATAAAGTAGTAAAACAAAATTTTTATTTTTAACACTAGCTTTACTTTTTTTCACGTCTATCTTTTGATATCAAGTTGTAAACATTTATATAAGAATTGACTAAGTAGTTTTAGTTAATAAAACTTTAATCAGTTTCTTCAACAAATCCATATTTCGGACTTGGGCTTAATTATAACCAAAAAGCCAGACAGATTAATTTTCTTAACACAAGCTAAACCTTTTTGGTCTATCCCAGAAGTACAAGCTCACTTAACTACTGTAGGTTAAAATGCGGTAGCAATAACAAACAATGAACCATCAAAAATTTCTTGGTTAGTGAAAACCAAGGCAATTTACTTTTCTATCTCAAATTTTAT
This sequence comes from Hydra vulgaris, assembly GCF_038396675.1. NCBI lineage: Eukaryota > Metazoa > Cnidaria > Hydrozoa > Anthoathecata > Hydridae > Hydra > Hydra vulgaris. The sequence continues at coordinate 67,343,857 of NC_088927.1, read as the reverse complement.
TAGAATTTATGACTGGGAGACATTGTTTAATAGCATATCGGAAGCCGAAAAATACCAAAATTTTAATTAACAAATATAATGAAGCTACCTCACTCTACATACCAAGTACAAAACAAGACCAGCCGAAAAAAAATCAAAGATACACTAACTGGTTCGTTTAAACATAACCCAGAAAGACTCAACGCAAAAACAAAGTTCATGATAAAATCCATTCACTTGAAGACAGCAATGACTGATAAAATATTTAGCATATATAACATATGTACAGTATTTAAAGTAGATCCGCAAGAACCGCTACCTCATTTTTTAAACCAATCTTAAGCAACTTGCGGCAATGGAGTTGATTTCATCACTTATGAAATAGTCAAAAACAGATTGCAGAAACTTGATCCTTCAAAAGCAACAGGTCCTGATAGAATCCATCCTAGAGTTTTAAAAAAGTGCGCTTTTTCAAAACGAGGAACGTTTAGCACTGCTTAATTTGACAAAAAAACTCCCCACATGGGTATTGATCTTTAACAGTAATACAAAATAACTAATAGAATTGATTCAATATTGTGGCGACACAAATCACACCAGCATATATAGAACCTAAGTCTAATTTAAGAACAAAGATTTTGACTCCTCCTATTATTCTCCCCTCCCTTCCTTGGGTTAAGAACACGAGAGTATGCATTTTAATCTTATTTTTTACCACGAAGTGTTTTTATTGCGCGCAATCTCATTAAATTTGTTAATAATAGTTATTGATAACTGAATAACGATAGAAATAAAAATATCATAAAAACTTAAAACATCATGACTTTTTATGGAATTGTTCGATTTCGATAATTTTTTCACTTTTGAAATATTGAAATATTAGAATTTGATCAATTTAAAAATTTCAAAAATAATGATTCAAAGTTAATTAGAATTATATTAAATAAAGTACGTAATTGTTAATATAGTATTGCTCAAACACAGACTTAGTTCCGCAAAAGTGCGTGAATAATATTTGCACGCAAAAATGTCAACATTGTAATGCTGACATTTTTGGCTAACCCTAACCCAAACCCCTAACCCTTCCTGAATAAATTAAATCCTTCCCGAATAAATTAAACTTTTACTTGTAGAAAGCTTGTAACTTGTATGAACTTGTTTTGTTTATATGATTTCACAATTCAAAACACCTTTAGTTTTTTTATATGGAATGCTTATTAAATCTAATTTGACCCTTAAAAACAATATAATTCAAATGGCTCTAATTGTATTTTTTTTGCTGTTACAGATTTAACACTTTTAGACGTCGCGCAAACTCCAAGTTTAAGTATGTTTACGCTAATGTCAAATGATAATACAAGGCAATTTTTTTTGCTTTAAAAACTTAGAAATACGAAACTTGGTCCAAAACGTCCGCAATTTTTTAATTTTTAAGAAAATTTGCAAAAATTACCATCTTTAGGATTAAATTAGGGCTTTAAAAGTTATATAGATATTCAGGGCCGGCTCAACAGCGTGGCCAAGCACCACTTGGCCAGAGGCGCCGCTTCAAAGAGGGCGCCAAAAAAATAGAAAATTCAAAAACAAAAAAAATTAAAAATAAATATAAACTAAAAATAAAATAGTTTTTATATTAAGATTTCAATTTTATAAAAAAATTTTAAAAGAAAATTTTCCATAATTGTGGGAACTCTAAAAAACCAGTTTATACAGTACTACTGGTATAATCCACATTGAACAAGTTTTTGCTTATAAAGCTAACTCAATTCAATGCATGTTACATTTTTTACTCTTTACAAATTTAAGTGAACAAAAAATGTTTCAAAAGAGGATATAAAAATAACCATAATGTTTGGAAATAAAAAATTATCAGGAGCTCTAAACCTAAAAAGAAAAAAAGAAAATAAAGTTTCCCTATCAAAGTATAAGGGAAGTTTGGAGAAGCATTTAAAAACTTGCTAAGAAGTTGTGTTAGTGTCATCTATTAATTCCAAAAGTATTGAAAACACTCAGGTAAGACAATCAAACATTTAACAATTCATCATATATTAAATTTGACTAGAATATCATTAAAAATTTGAGTAATATTTAAAAATTTGATTACAGTGTGAGCCATCAACTAGCCAAAATGATCTCAATTGAAACCATTCTGAAGCAAGCAATCAAATGGACGCCGTCATTGAGTCTACAACATGCGCAGTTGAACCAGAAACCTCCGATAATTACTTGGATGTTGGAAGCTGACCTAAAAATACTGTGTCATTGACAGATCTACTGGTCAAAATTGGTCCAATTCAAATAATGGATTTTGACTTTCCTTTCACTAGTCAAGAAGGAAGAAAACGAAGATTTAAAATGAGTCATTATTTTCGGAAGCTACCAAATAGGGAAAAGTATAAACGTCAGTGGCTAGTTTATTCTAAAACAAAAGACGTTGTCTTTTGTTTCTGTTGCAAGCTCTTTTCTAAAAAGATTACTGAGGTTTCTGGTAAAGGCGTATCAAAATGGAAAAACTTAAATAAAAGATTGAATGCTGACGAGACAAGTTTTGATCGTTTGAATTGTTATATGACCCAGCATGATCTTATTAAAAGGTTCAAAGGATCATCTACAATTAATGCAGTTCAGCAGAGGCAAATGAACGAAACTACAAAACACTGGCGGCATGCCTTAAAGCAACTTTTTTTCCATTATAAAATTTCATGGGTCCCAAAATGTAGCTTTGCGAGGGACTTCAGATAAACTTTATGATGACAATAATGGTTGCTTTTTGAAAATAGTGGAACTGCTTGCCAAGTTTGATCCTGTGATGAAATAGCATATCAGGAGAATAAAAAGCAAAGAAATGTACAGTCATTAATTGGGTAAAATTATTCAATATGAAATTATTGAAATTTTATTTAAAGCAGTCAAAGAAAAAATAGTAGTTGATTTGAAGGCAAGCAAATACTGCTCAATTGTTGTTGACTGTACTCCAGATATTTCCCATACTGAACAGATGACAATAATTCTACGTTTTGTGTCAATACTGCCCACTCCAGATGAAAAGGAAAGCTACGTTGATATAAGAGAGAATTTTTTAAGTTTTGTTGACATTATTGATACTACAGGCGCTGGAATGACTGAAAAAATGTTAGAAACTTTGGATTCTCATGGAATCTCATGGAATTTCTATGCAAGATTTAAGAGGATAAGGATATGATAATGGATCGAACATGCGAGGCAAACAAAACGGAGTTCAAGCCAAGATCCTTCATCTCAATTCACGAACCTTTTATGTTTCTTGCTCATCTCATTCACTGAATTTAGTTGTCAATGATGCTGTTGAAAGCTGTTTAGACGCAGTAACATTCTTTGACATTGTGCAACATTTGTTTGTATTTTTCTCATCTTCAACTCAGCCATGGAACGTTTTACGTCAATTTGTCAAAGGTTTAACTTTGAAAGGACTTTGTGAAACCAGATGGGCAAGTATAATTGATGCATTAGAACCATTAAGACATCAACTGAGAGAGATAAAACAAGCTTTAGAAAGCTTCTGGAATATCCAATTATCTGCCCAGCCGGCACATCTAGTTTTAATCTTGGAATTAAAACCCGTTTAGACACGTGTTTGTTACGATCCAGGCGTAAACCAAAAACACGTGGATTTCACGGGTAGCTATACTGGAGTTTGACACGTGTTTTATAAGGTTTTAAATACGTGTTGCAAGAAGTTTTAAACACGTGTTTTATGAGTTTTTAAATAGGTATCTAATTTAATTACTTTATTAGGTTATATATATCTTCAAACACGTATAAATTAAATTTTAATATGGAAATTAGTTTTTAAACTGGTACAACATAGTCCTAGCTAAAAATACGTAAAAATACTAGCTAAAAAAGATTAAATCTCGTAAGATTGACCTTAGTATAAACTCCCGCTGCGAGTTTATACTAAAGTCATTCAAACTAGTTTTTATTAACTATTTATCAATGATTTATGATATTTTATCAATCAACTTAGATAAACTTTTTAAGCTTTGATTGACTTTGACTAAAACATGTTAATTTCATTATATTTTACTTACTACATTTTATTTATAACGAAATACTAAATTTCATTACAATTTCTAAATACTAAATTTCATTACAATTTCTAAATTTCTTCCTTCAAATAACAAAATATATATGCCACCTAGATAACTGCAATTAAAAGACAACGTATATATTGCCTCTTGGCAGCATGAGCTCAAAAAAATTAAAGGTACGTCTTAATGACAAACGGTCAGTATAAATCTTGTTTGGCACATGGTTACTATACAATACGTTGACTTTTGATTACACTTCCTCCGTCATGATCGAATATAAACAGCATAGCGATGCGCTTTTGTATCCTTGCTAACAGTTCCCATTGCATCTTTAACTACATTGTCTTCATAGCGATGCGCTTTTGTATCCTTGCTAACAGTTCCCATTGCATCTTTAACTACATTGTCTTCAAGTTGGATTTCAAATTTGACTAACTCGTCCATTGAGGTAACCTGTTCAAATATAACATTGGAATCTTTATCTAGAAGCTGTTGTAATAGACTAACAGACATATCCACATTTTGCGCTGTAATGTTGCATTATCCATTGGAATTGTTTCGTTTGTATGATTTTTTGGTCGACCTCCTTTATTGTTATATGATTTTGATGAATCGCTTTTTTAATGGTTAAATTTATTCTTTACTTATCTATCACCTCCATCACTATCCATTCACTCCTCCTGTAAAATTGTGTTTTTTTTATAGTCCTCACTCTAAATTGGAGACTTTATTTTGTAAATAAACCTCACCATTAAAAAACATAAATCACTAAGTAAAATATTGAAATCAAAGATAAAAAAATATTCACTTTTTACTGAATCAGAAAGTAGAGATTCATTGGAACTGTTTTCATCAGCATTTAAACCAGTGCATCTTTTCTGATTGGATGTTTATTTTAAAATGTTGATATCTTTAATGGTTGAATTTAATCCATATCCATTGTTACTTTGCTTGTTGAATTTCATATACCCTGGTTTAAAATACATACATTTATATAATTTACATAACAAATAAATAAAAAATAAATCTTATATAGATAGCAAAAATAAAATGTAAAAAAACAAAAAAAAAAACTTGTATAAATCTAAAAAAGTTGGGATTGTGTATATAAATCAACAATTGAAATTTTTTTTGTAATCCCAGTGCACACATTTCACTCGTGCAGAAAGTACCTAAATAGATCTACTTTGTTACTATTCCCTAACATTTGTTAAGAAAAACATTGTCATCATTATCGAAATTCTGAAGTTTTCTATCAAAAATTTTATTGTCAGTATCATGATTATGTGATGCAGGTTCAGCTCCAACAACATAAAATTCACAAGAAGGGAATTCACAATAAATATCATTTTTATTTTAAAACTTTTTTTATTAAAAACTAAAAAATATTACCCTTTTCCAGAAATTGCTTCTAGTCTCAACAGCAACTAAATCTTCTCTCATTGGCTTCTTTACAATTGTAGAAAAATGACTAAAATCCATTCCAATGTATTTTTGCTTATTAAAAGAAACATATTCTGGTTTAAATACAATAAATAAGTATGAGTACATATATATATAATATATATATATATATATATATATATATATATATATATATATATATATATATATATATATATATATATATATATATATATATATATATATATATATATGTATATACATATATACATATGTATATACATATATGCATATGTACATACACAAACACGTACACATACACGTGTACATACACAAACACATACATATATATATATATATATATATATATATATATATATATATATATATATATATATATATATATATATATATATATATATATATATATATATATATATATATATATATATATATATATATATATATGTAAACAATGAATATATATGTAAAAAATGACTTGAAAAATCGCATGGTTTTAGTAATGGTTTCACATTCGTTACGGAAACTTTAAATAATATAATACTCCATTTTTGTAACTGTGAAACCATTAGTAAAAACTTAATATCTAAATAGGTTTTTTGGTAAATGGTAGTAAGTAAATTTTACGGACAAAACCCTATTCTTGACACGTGTTATTCTAAGTGTTTTCGGGGGTTTTAAACACGCAACGGAAACCACTAGTAACTTTTTACGGAGTTGTGCCGGCTGGGTGTATCTTCAGTAACAGCAACCAAAAACAAATCTGAGTCCAGTCAATCCAAAATTGACTTTAAATTTGGTATGATGTCAGATTGAGATAACAAGCAAATCTCTTCAAGAAGTCTTTTTAAATATTCCTCAGGCTGTTTTATTAATTTCTAACACTTTGGAGTATGTGAAAGATTTTAGAACTGATGAACAACTTCAAAAGATGTTAGAAACTGCAAGAAAATTGGCTGCGCCAACTGAAAAATGGCCACAGGCGCCATATACTCTTGAGCCGGTCCTGTAGATATTGTAATTCAATTTATTTAAAAAACTAGTACAAAAACTAGAAAAAATCAACTGGATAGACTAAATGACGGTTTCCTTAACTATCAATGTTATTACTTATAAAGATAAATTTCATTTGGATCTCGAATTTAAGTTTACAACTATATGTCTAAATCACAATTAAATAGTAGCTTTAAGCAAAATAGAAATAAAAATCACTGTTTTATAATGAAATACATATATATTTACGACATGAGTTATCAGAAGGTATATGTTGTAAACTGGAGTCCTAGACATACACATTATGAACCGATGTGTGAATTTTTAGATCATAAGATGCATCATAGATCGAGTCTATCCACAAGTTTGAAAGTAGGTTACTTTATCGGTAAAAAGATTATTCAGAAACCATTTTGAATTTTTGTTTGGAGAAAATTTGTTTACTTGGCGCGTAAAAATAAAATAAAATGTTTTCGTTACGTCCGTTTCCGAAAATCTCGTAAACCAAGCAAGTGCACAGTGATTTAGAAACCCTTAAAATTTGGCCAAAATACAGTTTTTTGAGTGGCGCAAATAAAATAACACAGATATTTAATTTTCAAAAGAAACTTTATATTTTAAAATCAAATGTGCAGTATTTCTCGTATTGAGGTTGTTAAGATGAACTGTCATAATCGTAGCAAAAAAAATTTTTTGTAACTGTTTTCGGTCGTTTAACGTTTACTACAAGTCCTGTACGTTATGAATCTTGAAAAGAACTTTTTGAAAAAAAGTTTTCAAGTAGAATGCACATTGGGCCAGAATATAACAAAAATTAGAAAAAATAGAAAACGTCTAAATATAACCATATTATACATTTAATCATATGTTTTTGGGGTCAAGGGGAATCTATTTCTGACATCAAAATAAGGTCTTGACCACTCTAAACGACGGGCTGTTTTAAGGGGAAATTTTGATTTTTTGGTTTTGCAGATTTGACACTTTCAGACGTTGTGCAAACTCTAAACTTAAGTTTGTTTATGGTTATGTCAAATGATAACGTTTTGCAAAAAATTCTCGTGATTAGAGCTTGGAATAAAAATACCACAAAAAGTTATCCCCCTTACCCTAAATATGAGGGTAATGAGTTAATGATTTAATTTTTGTTACAATTTCATACTAAATTTAACTAAATTAGCAGGTCTTACCTTTCACGGAATGATCATTCAGATTTAAAAAGTTATGACCATGCAAAATTTACAACACCTCTCACTTTGGGGAGCATTGATAATTTATTAGTCATAACTTTCAAAATCTGAAAACATTATTCCATGAAATTTAAAACATTCAAACGTAGTCAAATTTAGTATAATACACTTAACAAATTCATTCATTAACTCATTGCCTCTCTTGTTGGGGTAAGGGGATAACGTTTTTGGGTATTTTTGTTCCCAGGCTCCAATCACCGCAATTTTTTGGAAAGTATCACGGCGATTTTTTTTGATTGATTTTCTCCCACTTCACAGTGATTTAGAAACACTTAAAATTTGGCCAAAATTCAGTTTTTTGAGCAGCGCAAATTAAATAATGTTATTAGCTAACTATTTTCTACAGCTTCTTATAATTTTAACGGTATAAAAAATAAGTACTGAAATAAAAGATTCAAACGTTAATTTATGTTTGAAAGTGACCGAAAACAGCTTTTTTTATCAATAATGTTATCATTTTTAAATTTTGATTTTCTCCCTAAATACAAAACCTTTCAATTTAATTTTCTATATATACAAAGATAATAAATAACTTTATCTTAAATTATGAAAATATTTGAAATATGTATTTATACACGTTGTAAGAAATGCATTTTAAAAATGCAATTGTAACGAGTTTAAACTGATTTTTATAGTGCTAGGACTTTTTACCTTAGATTTCCTTCGCGAACCTGATTCTTTTTTTAAAGAGAGTTTGTATCATTCTATAAGAAACTATAAAAAAATTAGCAACGTAAAAACTAATACGACGTAAATTACCTTTAACTTTTATGTTTTAAGAGTTTTTCCTGAAATTTCTGAACAAAACTTTTTAATGTGAATATATACATATACAGTATTGGAAAACACATTTGCAACCAACCTCGAAAAATGCTAAAAAGTGTTCCTAATTTTACATGTCCTGAAAACGAAACGAACTATACTACCACAGCAAACAGTTCAGGAGTCTGGAGTCATAGCATGCCATGACATGAGCAATCAGCTGACAGCACACAGGCAGAATTTCAAAGTTTTTACTTACAATATTTAGATAAACTAAATATTGTAAGTAAAAACTTTGGGTTAATCATGTTTTTAAAAGAATTGACTTCCCAGTATTTTTTCACTCTAAAAGATCACAAGGAGAATTTTTTAAGAAATTTCTAAAAGTCATTCTATCACAAATCAATTACAAAAAAAATACTTGCATAAACAAACAGCAAATACACAAAACATTGGCTTCAATGTGTTAATCAAAAACATCTCCAAATTACCGTCAGCGATGGTATTACTCCACATACCGTCTTGAAAGTAACATTATATCTGTTTTTCCAACGATCACACGCTTGATCGTTGGAAAATCAGACGCTCGAAATATTTTGATATTAATCTTTTCAGCAAGCTCTCTCGCTTTTTTTTTAGGTTTGATCCTTATACTGCTACGTTTTTACTCCTTACATTTAAAAACCATTAAAAAACGAGATTTTTTTTTTTTTAATGTTTTAAATGTCTTTATTACATGAAAATTTTTATACAAATATATAAAGTTAAAAAGTTTACAATTAAAGATTATGTTAAAATAATGATAGAAATTAAATAAAAATAAAGAACGCGGAAACTCAAAGAAGACTTAAAGATTATCAAAATTTGATAATGTTTCTTCTTTAATTGACATACATTTTGATTTGTTCCCTTGCGTCTTCATTGGTTCGAAAATTTTGAGCCATGTTGACAGCGCATTTTTTGGAACGCCATATTTCATAGCAGCCTGAGACTTTTTCACGATCCTTCTCCAATTTTCACTAAAGCAGCATTCTTTTCTTCGATTGATTTAGAGTTAAATTTTCTCTTTACAGCGATAGTACCCAATGTAAAATGTTAGCACAATACACGACTTTTATTATAATATTCCAACGCGCGTTTACATAACTTATACTATGAACTATTCTAATATCAAAATTGTTAAAATCGTTTACATAGCAATGCAAGGCTTTCATAGCGGTTTAAATAAATTTCTTCAAATTTTAATCGGAAAATTGGCGCTTAAGGATAAAAAATTAAAATTATAACTTAAAGAAAAAAAAAAATTTTTCTAAGATTTTGTTTTAATTTTTCTTCTAAAGTTTGAGTTATCGGAAGAATATTAATCACCGGAGCAGATAAAATGGTTCGACTAAGCGAATGTTAGAGCTAACAACGGTGTGAGTTATCGAGTGATTTTTATGAGAAAGTATTAGTGAGGGTTCAAGATATCGGGAGTGCACTGCATTAACGTGTAAAGCACAAAATCTGCTAAATAAAAGAAACGAGTTGATTTAAAAATACAGGCATAAGAAAAAATTCTACTTATCTTTTTTTGACACCGGTGATTAGCTAATTTTTTTTCTTTTCTTTGCTACCATGTTAGTCTTTTTAGCGACATTAAGAACTTACAACACCGCATTAGCAATTATTTTGCATTTAATTTCGTATTTTATTGCTGATGATTGCTGTATAAACATTAAACTTAAAAAGTTATAGAAAAAGTTTATTATATATATATATATATATATATATATATATATATATATATATATATATATATATATATATATATATATATATGATTTGAGTGTAGACATCGTGTATAAGAGTGTATGCTATATTAATAAGAAAACATCAAACAATACGAATTCTCTTAATACAAATAATAATTTATTTTGAGAAATTTTCACTGGGTTATGGACACCAGCATCATCAGCTCGTAAAATATTACAAAATTGTTTAAATGTTAAAAACAGTTTAATAAAATTTTTTTTTAACTGACGTCAGCAGTTGAATGGCTTCTTTTTTCGTTACGCAAGAATATAAAAAATGGAGTCCAAAATTTAGTTTTGACAAATTGCCCACCAAAAAATTACAACACCAAAAAAGTCTAAATGACAACAAACATTATCAGTCAGCAATTGCAACACATAGCAAGTTTTGCTCTGAAAAAATAAATTGGGAGAAAACTAAAACTCTTAAAGTGAAATAAAAAAAATTCGACCGTAAAGTACGAGAAGCACCAATGTTTCCCATCGAATGGCAGAATAAATCTTGATAATGGGCGATTTGTCAAAACTAAATTTTGGACTGATGTTTTTTATATTCTTGCGTAACGAAAAAAGAAGCCATTCAACTGCTGACGTCAGTTAAAATTTTTTTTTTATTAAACTGTTTTTAACGTTCAAAAAATTTTGTAATATTTTTCGAGTTGATGATGCTGGTGTCCATAACCCAGTGAGAATTTCTCAAAATAAATTATTATTTGTATTAAGAGAATTCGTATTGTTTGATGTTTTCTTATTAATATATACATATACATATATATATATATATATATATATATATATATATATATATATATATATATATATATATATATATATATATACATACATATATATATATATATATATATACATATATATATATATATATATATACATATATATATATATATATATATATATATATATATATATATATATATATATATATATATATATATATATATATATATATATATATATATATATATATATATATATATATATATGTATATATATATATATATGCGTGTTGTAGTTTCCAACAAAGAATAGAAAGATTTTCACTAATTTCAAACGATATATAATATGGATAGCTAAAACACAAACGGAAAAACAACTCTTGCTAACAAAAATTAGCAGCACAATGTTTAAATAAGCAAATGTTAAAATTTTATAAAATGCAACTAAGTTCACTAATTAAGAAGTTGATGAACCATTTGTTCTTTTGTAATCAAATGTGTCGTTTTGTTAAGCAGGTCCATTAATCCAGAAATGTCTCGTGACCATTCGTTTAACGTATCCGCAGCATCTTTCGGAGGTTTAAACACAACGATTCCGGCAGGGCGATCAATTTTAGCAAAAATTGTCTTTGATGTTACTAAATCTGATATAAACCTCTCAGACTCCTAAAAATAAAGTAAATAGCATCAACAACATCAATAAAAAAAACAAAAAAAAAATTATCATTTGGGTAATCGGGAATAGAACCTTAAAATATTTTTTTGATCAAATTAGTAATTTTTTTCATATTTAGTATTGTATCAACATTAAAACATAAAATTTCATTAATTTATAACTCAAAAGAGAAAGCATTTAATTGTTTATATAATAAATTCTTTATTTTTAGGGTAGCATGAGGAAAAAGCAACCAACCCATGTAGCTATTTTCAAAGTTTATTGGAAACGAAATATTAGAAATAAAATTAATGGTTTAAAGATTCTGAATTAAACTACAAGATAAAACAAGTTTAATAAAATTAGAAATCATATAATACCAATGCTAATTTAATAAAAATTTTATTAAGATACTTTTGGCACTCTGCAATGATTTTAAATGTCATGTTAATATCAAAGCAATAAGAGTTAAAATCAATGTTTGAATCTTAAAAACAAACTGAACATAATATTGTCAAAGGAAAAAAGAAAATCAACTGTCTTGTGCACATACAGAAGAGTTTAATTATTAAAACCAATCAAACCTCAGCGCATGAAGTTAATCATTAATACCACATTACGTGGTTTTTACCATACGTTTTGTATCGCAGCAGTAGCAAATGTAAAAGGATAAGGAGATTTTATAGAGAATATAAAAAAAAATTAAGAAAACCAGCCATCTGTTTCTCAATTTAGAAAGGCAGTACATCTTTCATTTGTAAGTCAGTCGTCAGTGATATAGATATTGATGCATACACATCTAGAAATACCAGTCTACCACTGCTTTTTCAATGTCTATGTCGTTAGTGTAAATTTCAAACATGTAAATGTTATAAAAATTCGTATTTTCCTCAGTTGTCAGTAGACAACTGCAGTGTCGATTGGAATACAAAAGACAGCAATAGTTATTTAACAGCATGTGATCTTTATAAATTCTTAGGTAACGAAACTTGCTTCGCTCATTATTTCAAAATATAGTGATCTACTTATTCAGACTGTATATTTAGCATCTGTTTAGTATAAACATTTTAAAAGTCAAAACAATATTTAAAACAAGTTAATATTTAAACAAACAGGTAAATAATTTTTTTTGTTTAAATAGAAATAGAAAAATATCTTGATTTGTATTATCTATAACCCTAATATATAACTTTATATTTTGATTATATATAATTTTAATCTTAATTTTGTTATTGAAGACCCAGCATGCATATTGGCAGTATTTCCCAGCATGCATATAGGCATTTATGCTAATATGCATGCATTTCTCCCTTATTTTTCTCGCCAACTGAATGTCCTTGGGCATAATGGTGAAACGCTTTGAGTGAATTCAATATAGAACTTGATGAAATATAATCGTAAAGAAATAATCAAATGTATGAAATATAATCATTATAACATAATTATATCATTATAACATATATATATATATATATATATATATATATATATATATATATATATATATATATATATATATATATATATATATATATATATATATATATAATAATTTATAACTATTAATATAACCTATCTATTATAATTTATTTTATTATTTATTAGACTTATTATATTATATATATTATAATTCATAATTATCATTATAATTAAATATAACCATCAACCGAAATTCATGATAAAATATAATCATAAATCAATATTGAAGGTAATAAAAACCGATGGCAGAAGACCTATCAAATTAGACTACGTTTTATTTAAACTAGCTTATATTTTATTCATATTATTTATATTTTACGTTTATTTACGTGACTTATAATCACGCTTTGTGTGGCCCTTTAACTCGGAGTTAAGCATCCATGCAAAATATGTTTGAAACTCATGTTGGGTCTTCATAATGCTCAGCTGGTTACAAACATGGTTAATTTCGATAGACCCTAGTTTGAAGTTAATTTAAGTTTATTTATAATAAATCTTGTTATTTTTATCAGATTTATTTTCTTATTTTTTATCAAACTATTATATCACTATATATCATATATTACTATTTTCACACATTTTTTCATAATTTCACATATTGAATTAAAATATTTTTACATTTATGTGAAAATATTTTAGATTACAGTTGACTTTCGATAACTCCCGATATCTTGAACTTTTTTGCCGGTACCCTAAGAATTTGAGATACAGAGATTCAACTGCACTAATTAAAATAGAAAAATTTTAAATTACTAATTGAAATAAAAAAACTTCTTAAATTAGTAAAAACTCTAACAACAGCAAAATTTATTTTCATAACCATTCACGTTATATCTATTTTTTATTATCATATTTATTGTAAACAAGATTGTGGTTTTAATCTTAGAAATGTGGTTTGATTCATTTATTCTTTATATATTTATTATAAAAATAAAATTTACTCATAAAATATTTAAAAAAAAAATTACTTTAATAGTAAGATCAAGCAATTCTGACATTCTTAACATTGTAATTCTTGAATAGTATTTTTCCATAACACGAATATTCTAAAGAAATATTATTATTATAATATCAACATTAACTCATACCATCAACATCATACATAATTTTAAGATAGTGAACCTGCTATGTACCCATAGAATTAGGCTCATATAATGGCAGGTCCAAAAAGCTTGCTATGTTAAGTATATTATTATGTTTATTTCAATATGTAAATAAATATCAAAACTGAAAATAAAATTCAATTAATATAAATATCAAAAATATAAAGACTTTTAAAAATTAATTGTAAATCAATTTTGATTGTGGGAATCATAAAAGAAAAATTAAATTAAATCCCAAAAAGGCTGTAAGCCACCATATTTATTTTAGGAGTTACAGGAAAACAAAGAATAGAGTTATTGAGCAAGGAAACAATTGACAGAAGACAAGGAATTAGGTTGTATGAATCAGGAAAGCCAGAAGATTTCAAAAGTTAGGATTGAAGTGCATGGAAAAAATTTTTGAATGCGTTTTTGAACCTTGCCTAGAAGAGAAAGAGCATCATTAGAAGAACCAGCCCAAATATGACAACAGTATTACATACAGGAACGAATAGGAGATTTGAAGAGGTAAAGAATGGAATAAGATAATGGTGAGCATGACACCGAGAAGCAACCTTAGCAGATGCTAACTTTGCAATCGATTGAATATATCGTTTCCATGAGAGATCAGTAGTGAATGATAATCCAGTGAGAGGGTTGCTATTCATTAATATAAGAATGTCGACTGTATTGCAATAGTTATTTGCAGTATATAAATGAGTTTTGTTGGAGGTAAAACTCACAGGCCACTGCAAGCCCCAATCTATTACAGAAGTGAGTCAGATTCAAAATCAACTGCCTGTTCTTAGTGATCGAAAAGAGAAGGCTTTGTGACAAGACAGGAGTATAAAGTTGAGTTGTCAGCAAATAGAGTCATTTTAGATACAAGATTGTCAGGAAGATTGTAAATGTAGATAAGAAACAATACAAGATCAAGGAACCTTGAGGTACCTCTGAAGTTACTGGACATGAAGAGTGTTGGCTTTAGAGAATGACTTTAATATTGCAATTAAAAAGAAATGATTTGATAATTTAAAAAAAATGTCCTTGATATATGAAAGCAAGCTTATGGAAAAGACCAGCATGCCAAACTTTATCAAAATCATTAGATATGTCAAGAGCAATAGCCATTACCTTACCACCTCTGTCTAATGCACAATAAAATCTTTTAGTAACTTTTAGCATTTGTTTATAAGAGAGTTCTTTTTTAAAAAAAGATGAAAAAAATGATTACAATTAGATGTAGCAGCTGCACAAGGTGAAAACTATGGAGTAGAATGAGGCTTGACTTATAATCGACAAAAAGGAATAAAGGCTTCCATACCTTCCTGGATCCAGGAGGTTATGTAGGTGGCACATTTATCAGCGGAGAGAGAAAAGACAACTGCCCAAGGACTGTCATAAAGAAAATCACTCAGGTTAAGTTTGTTAAATTATTTACTTAAAAAAAAAAAAAGGTATAAACTTGAAGAAACTCAAATAA
This sequence comes from Hydra vulgaris, assembly GCF_038396675.1. Classification (NCBI taxonomy): domain Eukaryota; kingdom Metazoa; phylum Cnidaria; class Hydrozoa; order Anthoathecata; family Hydridae; genus Hydra; species Hydra vulgaris. Next base: position 67,328,152 of record NC_088927.1, on the reverse strand, counting down.
AAGGGAACTAAAAATAAAATAAAAGTTGTTTTGACATTTCTTTATTAAAACATTTAAAAATAATAATTTTAAGTATTTAATAAGTTATTACTAAATACTTGTTAAACGCACAGTAAAAAATGAAAACTATAATAAACATAATAGTTCTAATATTCTATTAAATTATATATATTTCAGAAAACCTTAAAAAAAATTTTTTTATTTGCATGATTTCTTTTAATGTTGTTGAAAATGCGTTTTAAGTTTTAGATACTTATTGCTTTTTATAATAATTATGTTTTTTTCAAAACAAATACAAAACTATCAATCTCATAATTATTTGGAAAAAAAAATTGCTGAAGTTATACCTTCATTTTTAATAATAAATGTAATCAAAATCAAAAAATACAGACCGAATGCATTTTAAATTTTATTATTACTAGCATTATTTATGTTGATTATCCACTGTTTGTTTCAATTGTATTTGCTTTTCAAAAAAAAAGGCTTACATGTTCTACAACTCTTTTTTTTAATTCATTCCATCTGTTATTACCGCTATCTGTATTTCTATCAAAAACACCAGTAACAGGATTTTCTAATGTTCCAACACATAGGTCATGCTCATAGAGTTGTTGAAATTTACTCCACTGTATAAGTTCTTTTGTAGTAAAATTTTTTAACATTTGCCTAAAAATATTCTTGCTTCTACAGAACAACAATATGTATGTATTATACAGATTAGAAACAATTTTTATTGGTAGAATGTTGCAAGATAATAATTTATAAAAAACACCATTTAAACAAAAAGCAACAAATTTTAGCTGTTTTTTTATATTTAAAGTTTGATTTACATATATATATATATATATATATATATATATATATATATATATATATATATATATATATATATATATATATATATATATATATATATATATATATATATATATATATATATATATATATATATATATATATATATATGTAAATCAAACTTTAAATATAAAAGAACAGCTAAAAACAAAAAAATTAAACTGAAAGTTCTCCCAATATTCAACATTGATTAAAAAGAAATTTATAAACAACTACCAAACTATTGCAATTAAAAAAAAATTGTACAAAGGAGTTATAACTACATAATTATCATAATATCAAAAAAGAAAAATACCACTCACTAGTGCAAAGGATTTATTAACTACATAATTATCATAACTAATAAAAACACAACTCACTTGTATAAAGGAATTGCTTCAAGGTTTGTATCTTCAGATAACCTTGCTAAAAAATCAGCTTGTTCATTGTCAAATGGAGACAACAGAACATATAGAACCACATTACGTAATGCCTATAAAAAATTTAAAATCGACCCCAATGATTTTTTTATTTTTTAGAAAAACTTTTAAATTTAAATTTTTTACTCAGTATTATTTTTTAAAATAGTATAAATACTAAATAACATTTTTGTTCCAAGAAATTCATTTTATACTTAGAAAAAAATTATCCAAAGAACGAGAACCAAAAGTCAGAAAATTCCTTAATTCTTTTTACCTTTTCAGTTGTATGGGTCAGTAAAATTGCAAAAAATAAATAAATAAAAAAACAGTTAATAATAAATATATATTTATTTTTAGCATTAAGCAATTATTTAAAACAACAGGTTTTTATTGGGTCATCAATTTATACAAAATTTCAAACGTAAGAATAGGATTCTATCTTGATATTCATTGCTTGGAATTCTTTTGCTTGAAGTGGTGTTGGCAAACTAGAACTCATTGACAGAACAAACAAACAAAATAAGGTTTGCACTGATGAAATTAAAAGAAATCCAAGACTAAGCGCTAAAACTACTTGCTCATCTTTAAATTTTACTTTTCAACAGAAACACACACATTTTCCTTCAGCTTTACTGTTTTAGAAAAAATAAATCTAAAAAAAAGTTTACATCCACTGAACTCTTTTTACTTTAAGATCACACAAATTTTGAAATATGATTGAACTATCACATTAAAAGCCCAATAACAAATAAAACGTAATTAACAAATTAAATCTATTAAGCAATCAAAACGAAAACTCATTGAATAGAATAGTAAATTCACAATTTGAAGGGTGCAGTCAATAACAAACCAGAAATTATAAATAACAGAGTTGCTAAGCAAATGATACTATCTAGATCACCATTAAAATTCAAAGAAGTTAAAGATAACTCTATTTAAAAATTAAAAAAACAAACAAAGCACTTCTTACCTCTTTTTTTTTAAGAGAATCTTCTAGAATACATGGTGTATTATAAACAGCATGGTAATGTTTACATATAGATAAATATTGAGAATCATTATGACAAAGTTCAATCATTAACTGGTAATACTTTAATTTAAGAACCTAAAATAAATTCAAAACTATAAAATAAAATTTAAAATTATATTTATAATAAAAAATATTAATTAATTAATTATTAGGAAACAAAATTTTGTATTTAATTACTATTAATTAACAATAAAAACAAAAAGATGTGAGGTGTAAATAATAAAAAAGGGTGTTAGGTGTAAATAATAATAAAAGGGCGTAATGTAAAAGGGTGTTAGATTTAAATAATAATAAAAGGGCGTAGTGTAAATAGTAAAAAAAAAAAAAAAAAAAAAAAGATGTAGAGCATAAAAGGGTTAAAAAAAGCAAACAGGTAAAGGGATAAGCAGAAAATGTTCATGTAGTTCTACCATTTTTTTACAAACATTAAAAAAAAAATAGTGCAGTAAAAAATTACTCAATAAAATTCTTTTTTTTTATGTTGTAACTTATTTAGATGTTATTCATTTACTAATGCTCTATAAATAAGCAAAATCAACTGGATCATTTTAGTCTTCAACTTTAAAAATTTGATTTACAAACAAATTCCAGTTCATGCCTTAAGCATAAACCTTTTCTTATTTTACTCTTTAAGGTTGAGCAAAAGGACTTTTTTGAAATTTTTTTAAAACAAACATTTTCACTTCCAACAAGGCTGCAAGCAACCACTATTAGAATTGGAAAGTTTTTTGTTTTTTTTTCGTTATTTACCTCCTCAAGGCCGAGAAGGCCACTACAGATGAGGAGGCTACTTAATAATGGTTTATAACCCTCTCCCAACTCTATAACTCGGAAACACGAACCTTGACGAACAAGGCCGCTGCGCGGAGAAACAAGTTGAGCGCGGTACTGTTACTGGAAGAGAAAAGATGAAATTAGATATATGGTTTCCAAGAAAGATCAAAAGTAAGAGTTAATATTAGAAGACAAAGGGTAGAAGACTCATCAAGTACAATACCGTTCATAAATATAGGAAGATCTAGATTGTTGCAATAAATACTTTTAAAAATTTATAATCAAGAGCAGAAGTAAGGTCTGGTAATATCAACCACCAGACCCTACTCAAACACTTCTCAACATAATAATTACACTTTTTTTTTTCAATACTATTATTACTTTTTAGTTTAGTAATTACAAACAGAAAAAATTATGATCTGTAAAATATTCAAAAACAACAAAACTTCTAGTCTGAATTATCTGTTTATTCTCTTAATATTTTTAAAAACCTGTTTAAGTACAACTGTCATCAGAGTTCTAAAAAGTTTTTAACAGAAAGTTAGGTTATATATAAAAAAATTGTTTAAGACTTTCAAATTAATTTTTGAATTACATTTTATTTTTAAGTGCAATTAACAATATTTTATATATATTTATAATATAAATATATATAAAAAATGTTTTAGTAGGACTTAATTGAATTAAAGATGTTATTTTATCAAATCATAAAAATCTTGTATCCTCCAGAATTCACATTAACTGCTTAGAGAAAGGCCTGAACACTTAAACTCCTACCAATAATCACCTATCCATAATCAATTCATTTGTGTTACATTAGTTAGGCCCATAAAATACCTGGATCTATTTCTCTCTCTCTCTCTCTCTCTCTCTCTCTATCTATCTATCTATCTATCTATCTATCTATCTATCTATCTATCTATCTATCTATCTATCTATCTATATATATATATATATATATATATATATATATATATATATATATATATATATATATATATATATATATATATATATATATATATATATATATATAATTCAATTCATATATATTCTGAAATAGTTGTTACATTCAGGGAAGTTTACAAATAGTACATGTACTAATCTTTAGTAAAAACCTTGTAAATAAAAGCTACTAAATATATTGTTAATGCTAATAGTAATAATCGTCCACAGCTGTAACAAAGCAAACATTAAAAGTTAAAGGAGTAAAATACTAATAATGATAATAATAAGAGTGGTAGTAGTAACAATAATAACAATACAATGATAAGAGTATAATGATAATAATAAAAATAAAATGACAACAATAAAAATAATTACAATAATCATAAAAAGAATAATAGTAATTTAGTATTAGTCACACACATACACCTTTTATTAATGTAATTTATATTAACACATCGCTCAATAAGTCCGTAGGATGACATATAGATGGCAACACAAATACCGAATCCGTATTGTTTTTAGAAAGTACCAACCTTCAAACGATATCTGTCAAAGTTTCATGACAATCGGACCATTATTTACCAAGTTAGTGTGTGAACGATTGAATCAACTTTTGTGAATTGAAAAAAATGGGAAAATCAGAATTTCGTGTGCTCATTAAGCATTGCTTTTTGATGGGAAAAAACACGGTGCAGACCAAACAATGGCTTGATAAGTGTTATTCGGACTCCTCTCCATCGAGGCAAATGGTTGAAAAGTGGTTTGCTGACTTTAAACATGGTCGTACAAACACCGATGATGCTGAATGCTCCGGTCGCCCAAATTCGGCAGTTACTGAGGAAAACATCAAAAAAATCCATAAAATCATCTTATCCGACCGCAAATTGAAATTGAAGGAGATTGCCGAGGCCATAAAGATATCAGAAGGCAGTGTGTTTACAATATTACACGAACATTTGGGTATGAGAAAGCTTTGTTCAAAATGGGTGCCGCGTTTGCTAACACCGGACCAAAAACAACAACGAATCGATGATTCTGAAGCATGTCTGGCACTATTTCACCGAGATAAAAAGGATTTTTTGCGTCGCTACGTCACAATGGATGAAACATGGATCCACCATTTCACTCCTGAGTCAAATCGACAGTTGGCTGAGTGGACACCAGCAGGTGAAAGCCGCCCAAAGCGCCCAAAGGCTCAAACTTCTGCTGGCGAGGTTATGGCCTCCATATTTTGGGATAGCCATGGTATATTGTTCATTGATTATCTTGAGAAAGGTAAAACGATCAACAGCGAATATTACATGGCATTATTGGAACGATTGAAGGCTGTAATTGACGAAAAGCGACCGCACATGAAGAAGAAAGAAATTCTCTTTCATCAAGACAATGCACCGTGTCACAAGTCAATGAAAACAATGGTAAAAATGAATGAATTACACTTCGAATTGTTGCCCCATCCACCATACTCGCCTGATTTGGCCCCCAGCGATTATTGGCTGTTCTCAGATCTCAAAAGGATGCTGCAGGGAAAGAGATTTGGATCGAATGAGGAGGTCATCGCCGAAACTGAAGCATATTTTGAAGGAAAAGATAAATCGTTCTACAAACATGGTATCGAAAAGTTAGAGAAGCGCTGGAATGACTGTATCGCCTTAAAAGCAGACTATGTTGATGAATAAAATCAAATTATGTCAAAATGTTGTTGTTTTATTAGCTATCCTACGGACTTATTGAGCGATGTGTTATTATCATATTTTATTAATGTGATTTATACTATACTGTGATTTATAAACTCAAATAGATAATCAAATATATTAATAACGTTGGTTATATAAAAACTTTACACGACAGTAATTATGAAAATATCAGAATATAAAATTATGTTCATACACACATTATGTTACATACAGACATATATAGACACATATATAAACACACACACACACACACACTCATATATATATATATATATATATATATATATATATATATATATATATATATATATATATATATATATATATATATATATATATATACATATACACACACACACACACACACACACACACACACACATATATATATATATATATTTATATACATATATACACACACACAAACACACACACATATATATATACACACATACATATATATACACACACATATATATATATACACATACATACACACAAACATATATATACATATATATACTAACATACACACGCACACATATATATACACATATAAATATATACAAACATACACATACACACATACACATCCATGTATACATATACACATACATACATATACACTCACACATATTCACATGCGCTTATCACAAACACTTATACATAGATACATATATCTTTGGATTTATAAACTGTATTTGATTAGGAAGGAATGGAATAGGTTACTCTTAAAAACATAAATTGAATGAAGAGCTTTTAGGTCATAGGGAAGGTTATTCCAAGATTTTATACTTTGGTTTTTTATGGACTTATATCCATAAGTAACAGAAAGATGATTTAAGACTGCAAGATTGAGATTATCAGTTGATCGAAGATAGTATCGGTTATTTGCATTTTTTGGGAAGAAATTGTTGAAGGTAAGAGGTAGGTTTTTGTGTTGGTGGTTCCAGACAAACTAGCAATTCAAGAATTGAACAAGGTCACATAGTTTAAGGATCTTAGAAGTAAGATAAAGCACATTAGGATTGGATTTGTAATTCTGAAAATGTATTATTTAAAAAGCTTTGTTTTGAAGATGAGATATCCTTAAAACTTCTTGCTGTTGAGATTGTCCCCATATTTGACAAGCATATATGCGAGCCAAAAATGGCATGATATATGTTTAATAATGCTTTCAGATTGACATAATGGCGACCTTTAGCCAGCATTCCATTTGATCTGCTCAATTTTAAGGCTAAGTCTTTGAGGTGGGATACAAACGATAGATTGGAATCAATTATAATTCCAAGATATTTGATTGAGTTTACAGGAATGATTTTCTATCCACTTAATCTAAAGTTCAAATTTTTATTGATTTTTGTTTTTTTAGATTTGAATATGACCAGTTCAGTTTTGTTACAGTTGAGGGAAAGCTTATTTGAGCGAAGCCACTGAATTAAATTGGCAAGATCATGATTAATGTATTTGTTAATTTTTTTTAAAGATTTGTTGATAATGAGCAAGTTAGTATCATCAGCAAAGTGGTAAGGAGTTGCATACTTAATTGAGTTATTGAGGTCATTAATATAAAGAAGAAAAAGTAGTGGTCCTAATACTGAGCCTTGAGGAACACCATTGGAACATTTTATTTGAGTAGATTTTGAGTCTCCGATTGAGACAAACTGAGATCTGTTGTGAAGATAGGAGGTAAACCATTTAAGAGGTATTCCTCTGATTCCATAATATTCTAATTTCTTGAGTAGGATAGAAGGATCTACTGTATCAAAAGCTTTTTGTAGATCTACAAAGACACCGCATGCAAAGTTTTTATTATCGAGAGCTTTTCTAATTGACTCAGTAATTTTAATAAGTGAGTGAGTCGTGGAATGATTAGCACGAAACCCATACTGGTGTTTGTAAAGGCATTTAAATTTATTCAAAAATGCATAGAGCCTCTTATGCATAGCTTTTTCGAAGAGTTTGCTTAGGTTTGAAAGAAGAGAGATAGGTCGGTAGTTAGAAATATCCATTATAGTTCCTTTCTTAAATATTGGAATGACTTTAGCAACTTTGAAAGCATCTGGGAATAAACCGTTTTGAAATGAGTTATTTATAATAATACTGAGAGGTTTAGAAATTATGTCTGGAATAAGTTTAAGAAGGAATGTAGGAAGGCTATTAGAACCAAAGCTTTTTTCAGTTTTAAGAGTGGTTTTAATAAGACCAGAGATTTCATTCTCTGTGACAGGATCAATAAAGAACGTATTAGAATTTGGAGAGTTGAAATAGTCAGTAAATTTGGATGTTGAAGGTATGTTTTTGTTTTGAAGTTTGTTTTGGATAGTAACAAAAAAGTTGTTTAATATATTTGATACAGTAGTTGGATCTGTTATAATAATAATAATAATAATATATATATATATATATATATATATATATATATATATATATATATATTATATATATATATATATATATATATATATATATATATATATATATATATATATATATATATATATATATATACACACACATGGGCAATTCCATTTTTAACTTACATTACATGGGAAATTTCATTTTTAACTTACATTACATGGGCAATTCCATTTTTAACTTACATTACACGTGCAACAACTTTATCAGATATTTGCCTATTTAAACTGTAAATTAAACTTTGAGCTATTTTGTATGAAAGCTGTTAGTCTAAAGAATAAAAAAGCTAAAAAGTTTTGAATCTGGCCGAAAGAGGGTGAACTTATTATAGAAAATGCGATATAACTTTCATTACACAGAAAAAAAGGTAAAAAAATTGCTTCAACTTTTAAGCCAGATTTCTGCAAATCAGTAAAGCGGTTTGTATTAAAAACTTTCACAAGATGTTGAGAATTCTATACCAATTTAGAAAATATATAAAAATTTATAAGAGGTGGCCGCCTAAGGAAAATAAACTGGTTTTTTTGATACTATATATTTAACTTACATTACATCACTTACATTACTGAGCGATTATTATCATGGAATTTTTATATCTATTATTAAGAGTTAAAACTACGTAACAAAAGAATTGCAAACGTACTAACGCATTCATTGAAAATAATTAACAGAGGAAATTTTAAAAACTGGTGGCACTCACACAGTGATTTTTTATAACATTTATGAAAGTTTTCAAATCGACAACAGTTTTTCTGCAAGTCCAAGAGCAACTTTAAAAAATTATTTTAGTGTTACAACTTTATTAATACTTATTTGAGTCATTTAAATAAGAAAATCTATGGTTTGTCAAAGTTTTTACTTACACTTCTTACTTCTTATGCAAATTACCTTATTTTCATTAGGTTGAATTTTTAAAATGCTGCAAAGTATTTACATTTAAACCTTTTAAAATATTTTTGATGCAAAAATTGCTATCACAGTTTAGGAGGGAGAGGGGTTCAGGTATATGAGATTGTTTGTGACAGGAGAGAAGGGTGCTTAAGAATTGACAAAATTGGAGTGGCGTGCTTTATGTATGACCCCACTTAATTGCATTTACAAACCATTTGTTTTAAATCAAAAATAAAAAAGGTTCTAACTGATTTTTTTTACATTAGGAGAATAGCAAATAAATCTTCTTTTTTTATTTATTTTAATGTCTACACAAAAATAGTTATTTTTATTTATTTAAACCAAGATAAGAATACATAAACAAATAAAAAAACAATAATATAAATAATTTTAATTAACATTAAAAAAAATAAAAGATTTTTTTCTAAATTCTCCAAATATAAAAAGTTTCATTTAGAACCTTGTCAAACCAACAAAAAGAAATAAGAATTATTTATTGACGTAATTCATTTTGTTAACGAAAAAGAGCCAGAACTTTAGTAAACGCATGTAGTTTTAACTTACATTACACGAATTTAAAATGAAAATGTGCTTTAACTAAGCATTGATATTCAAAACTTTAAATGTAAAAACGTAACATTTAATATTCTTTCGCACATATTATTAAAAAATTCAAGTTTTTAAACTAATTTTTGGAAAACAAAACTTTATCATGTTTTTGTTAACTTATGTTACATGAAAATTGCAAAAGTTCTTTCGTTATTTTCTTGAAATATATATTTTATAAAGTATTAATTAATATATTTACAAATTATACTTTATAGAATATATATGTTATAAAGTATAATTTGACCAACAACAATTTGAACATGTTAGCTCCATTTTCACCCTAAATTAATTCTGATTATGCAAATAAATTCATGGTTAAAATAATATTTTACAATGATACTTTTTTTATCATGCGACAATGAGAAAAACCATAACTTTCGGAAGCATATAAATGACTTAAATAAATAAATTTTAGTGCTAAAGATATATTTTAAATTAACTTTTATGCGTCTACATCAATATTGATTTGTTAAAAGTTGGCAAAAAAGATAATAAAACTTGACTACTTTTTCATTTTCAGCCGTGGAATTGCCCCCATATATATGTATATATATATATATATATATATATATATATATATATATATATATATATATATATATATTTATATATATTTATACATATATATATATATATATATATATATATATATATATATATATATATATATATATATATATATATATATATATATATATACACATATACATATATATAGTTGAAGTGTACCAGATTTGACATTTTTCATATCCAACCAAATACTTGATATGATAAATATCTGCAACATAGTTGGATATACTTTATCTGCTGAGCTCTCCCATCACCATAAGATTACATATCTTTCTCTTTTCTACAAATACTATCATGATCACTGCTCAAACGAGCTATCATCTCTAGTTCCATTAACCCAAACTCCTTACTTGACTTGTCATTAAGCAAAGTTGCACCCTTTTACTGTATCTGTCCCTTTATGCTTTATGTCATAATTTTTACCTTATATAAAATATTGAGTGAGAAAAATATATACTAACATAAAAAATGATTACAAATAATTAATTTTTAACCTGCTCTTTATTATCATCAAAGAATTTTGTATTTATCTTTTTACAAATAATTTGAGTACGAATAAAATCTTTTTTTGCTAAACACAGCCGCATTTGTTCCAAAATAAATTCAACTTTTTCTTGACGCTCCATTGAACCATAAGTTTCAACTTGTAACTCTTGAAGAATGCTGGCAGCTTCTACAGTAGGAAAAAAAATAAAAATAAAACAGAAGCATTTAGCAGTTAAAATAAAGAAATTAAAACTAATAAAAATAATGAAACTGAAATAAAAATGAAAATTAAACATTAACCTAATATATTGCCTTCAGCCTCTTTTAACTCAGATAATTTTCGAGTAACTCGTGCTCTCTCAAGTTCTAAATATATCTAATAAAAGAATATTAAAAAATAAATAAAAATTAGGTAAAAAAAAATATAAAAAAACTAATAAAAACTAAGATCTTTTTTAAAAAAAATTTATAAAAATTTTTTTTTTTACCTTGCCAGCAGTCACTGTTCTTATAGTATCAATTAATTTTATACGCTCAACTTTGGAGTCTATTTGATCAACATATGTACATGCTTCTTGAACCATTTTTGTAACAGACTTTAAAAATAAATTATAGATATATAGTGACCGTAACTTTAAATACAGCAAATTAAAAATAAGATAATAATTAAAACATAACAAAAATAACATGAAACTAATAATTTAACTTAATTCATTATATATATATATATATATATATATATATATATATATATATATATATATATATATATATATATATATATATATATATATATATATATATATATATGTATATGTATGTATATATATATATGTATATATATATATATATATATATATATATATATATATATATGTATATGTATGTATATATATATATGTATATATATATATATATATATATACATATACACGCACACACACACACACACACGCATATATATATATATATATATATATATATATATATATATATATATATATATATATATATATATATATATATATATATATATATATATATATATACATATATATATATACATACACACAATTAAATGCGTGTTTAGATAAGCACTGTGAAGTTACACTAAAATAGCTACATTGACTGAGGGTTTGGGGGGGGGGGGGGCAAAAATATTTTCTTTATTTATTGTTTGTTTTTTCTCCATTTTCTGAGAAAGCTGTATGCTATAAAGATAAGCTAAACTAGTGAGCAAATGCTGATCTATATACACTATAGTAGATAATATTTTTCATATACTTGTTTTCATTACGACATTTAGACGCAAGTTGATTACCCTTGTTTAATAAATTTAATGGTGATGAAATTGTATATTTTTCCATTAAGCATAGATTGCACAATTTACCACCAATTTTAAAAGTTTCAGCCTGTTCTAGAATTTTCCACAAAAATGATTTAAAAACTTTTTTTTATATTATACTCTTATGAAAAGTTATTGGTAATGCCAAGAATCAAAGCTAATGCAAAATGCTAAATGTTTCTAAATATATAAGTATATGTTTTAAATAATAAAAAGTACACTAATTTTATTTAAAAATTTGCTTAAAATAAATTTAAGTACTTCAAAGAGATAAAAAAAATATTCCATGCACATATTGAAAAAATACCAAGACTAGCACATAAAGTATTTCTACAGTCGACAGTTCTACATCGACAGTTTACCTTTAGATGTCAAGTCTGTTTTTTTTAACTTCCTAATAAAACTTTTAAGTGCCTATTTTGCGAGGATCAAAAACTAATAAATACTATTTAATTTCAAATAAAAATTAAAAATCCAAATAAATTAAAAATTAAAATAAATTAAAAGTTTAAAATCCAAATAAATATGTTCTTCATTTGATGTGTAAAAGATTTGATCCAGATAGAGATAGGAAAATGTTACTAGCAGAAGACTTCATATATTTTTAATTTTCTAATTTAAAATACTTTCTGAATGATTCATTAATAGCTGCATCAAAAAAAATTTCAAAAGTTTTTTTTCCTGTTTTTTCAGTGTATTTACAAAATTAAATATGAGAATTGTTTGAAAATATTGTTTTTTAATTGAAGAAAGAAAGTTTTTTAATTAAAAGAAAATATTGTTTTTAAATTGAGATTTGCATAAAAAAGCCTATAACTTTTATATTTACCAAGCAGGCTCTTTAATGAGCTCTCCATTGTGTAGTACATAGACATACAGCCACACCAAGGTGAATTTTTCTGTAAATCTCTGTACTTTCCTTAGGGAAATTTAGCATTACTAAATGTTGATATTTACAAAATTTCCAAAGTTTAAAAAAGACATCAGTTTCCATTTCACATTTAAAGTTAGGTAAACAATGTTTTGTTGCTATGGATACATATCAAGTATTCATGACAACAAAAAATCTATTAACTTTGATTATCATTTTATATAATTAACTATTTAAAATTATTGAAGAAAAAATCTTCAACAATTTAAACAATTATTTGACAGACAAGGTAGTGGCTAATGGAAACAGTCCAATAAAATTGATAATCAATAACTAGCTGTTCAAGATATGTTAAGTCAGGAAACTTATCTAAATAAATTCTTTTTCTCACAAAATGACTTTAAGGGATCCCAAACCTCCATGTTGTGTTCATATTTTTTGTTTGTTTCCGTAAGAGATCGATTATCTAAACAAACTAAAAAGTCAATGACGTCATGTACTAAAACTCTTCGGAATTAAACACGCTTGAATAAATTATCAAGTCTGTAGATTGTGGCGTATATTTTGCAGACTTTTAGGCCTACAATAACACAGAGAAGGTGAGCTTTGACTAAAATAAAAAAGTTAGTTTGACTTAGTTTTCATTTATTCTTTTATTTTAATCAAAAAAATTTAGGCTAAACATTTTTTTTACTAATCTCTTTAATATGAACACAACATGTCTCAGAGGTTTGAGATCCCTTTAAGTAACAGAAACTTGACAAAGTTATACATTGTTAATGTACTTAGATATACTCAGGTAACATTTAGCATTTCCAGATGGAACAGGTAAATGGAATTGTGCATCTTTTAATCCGCATTGTGCTATTAGTTCTTTAATGTTATAAATAAGAATTCTAGATTAAAAAATGAGTTACACACACACAAAAAAAATTTTGTTTTTCAGATTTTAATATTTTCTTGTGTAAGGCAATTTCACGTATCATTTACTAAATAACTGTCTCCTTCACTCAATAATTGTTGAGTGAAGCAGACAGTTATTTAGTTAGAATGCTTGTTTGTTTTTTTTAGCATTTTCTGTTATAGATAATTGAAGGTATAAAGATTCAACAGGATAATCTTCCAACAACCCAGTTTTCACTGAATGTAAATTCACTTGTATGACTAATAGTACCAAACAAAATCGATTAAGGCAGAAAAAAGTAAAAACTGAGAAATTGTTTTTTTATACTTTTCATCTAACTTACTAAAGGACTAAACTTTTTTTAATATCAATGTCTGCCTATAATTTAAAGGAAGGGGGGTAAGGGTGAATTTTAGTTTTAAGGGGTGGATTTTGTTTTCACATTTCTGTATAATCACCTCTGAGTGCATATCCAGTATAATAAACATTTTATAAAAAAATTACAACTTTTTGCATTCAAATGCGTGCATTGGTGTTAAATATAATTAAATTTGTGAACCACACCTTGTGACCCATAAACAAACTAATGTGGTAATTGTTCTACCATTTTAATCTACTTTCCGATTTATTTAGTTTATTTTTCATTATTTTTATTTAGATTTTTCTATCTTATTTCCATTTAGCTATTTAGCTAAAACATCAAATACTATGATCAAATTTGATTGGCAAGAATTGCTAGGCAAACTTAATAATAAAAAATGTAAAGCCTTCAAAAACAGAAAGATAAAACTATTAAATTTGCAACTAAATATTTTTGACTATTGGAAGAAGAAAAAAACAAAAAAAAAACTTTGAGAACATAACAATCTTTGGTTGACAGTATAAAAAAAGAAAGTTATGCTGATTAAGCAATTTAAACAATATAATTTTGCTTGAATTGTTATTAAGATATCAAAAGCTTAAGATCATTGAATGCCAAAACAATGTTTGTAAACAATGTAATTTGTTTTTGTTTTGAGTAATAAAATTAAATAGAAAGTAAAAAATTATCATATTCATAAAATAGAGACAGGAAATATAAAAAATCAGAATCTGGTAGAAAAAAAGTAAAACTTACTGAAAGAAAGTTACAGTTAGGTAAACAATTAATTACAGTTAAAAACACTTAATAGATGGAAATATCATTTTTGTTAAAAAACTTTCATTTGATATGGATTATTCAAAATAATATGTTAACAAGTTTTATGGAGAAGTAAAAAGGTTTCAGAATTAAAAGCAAAATATAAAAATTAATATTGTATTTTATTAAAAAATTATTCCTCAAGATCGATTTTTTTTTTTAAAATATATATATCTTCTATAGTGTATTTAGATTAGCATTTGCTCACTAGTTTTGCTTATCTTTATAGCAATTAGTTTTTTTAGAAAAGGAAGAAAAAAAAGAAGAATGAAAGAAAAGATTGCTGCCCCATCGCAAACCTTCAGTCGATGTAGCAGCACTCCGCTGTGAGTCAGGCTATTTATCAGTCGATGTATGTACTGATACCCCTGGCAGCAGGCTATTTCATTGTGACGTCAGGGTGCTTATCTAAACAAGCAATTTAAGTTTTATATATATATTTTTAATAAACTACAATATTTTATATATATGAATATATATAAAATCATTAATTTATTTTAAGTACCTTGAGAATATATTACTTGTCTGAAAATGCTTCATAATTCTTTGTGAAGATTTTTGACTTTTTTATTTAAGTAAAACAGCAATGAAAAAGACTGTTTTATAATAAAATAATATAGTAACATATGAAAAAAATATGTATGCATAATAAAATAAAATAAAAAGATAAAACTATAATTATAATCTACTGACTTTATAACTTATTCAAGCGTGATTAATTCCAAAGAGTTTTAGTACATGAAGCCATTGTAGAATTTCTTTATGAAATCTATAAATTCTTTATAATTTTTGTTTTTCTTCATAAAATAGTAAATAAATTGTTTATAGTTATTTTCTTTTCTTATTTTCACAAAATTCAATTTAAAAATGTGAATAAAATATTTTTACAATTTATTATTATGTTTTAATCAAAAAAACTCAGCCTGAACATCTTTTTTAAACATTCTATTTAATGAACAAAGCTAAAGATATTTTACTGTTCATGTTCATTTTTTAATATTGTGCATTGTGTAAATTTAACTCATTTTTTTTTACATTTGCTTAATTTTTTGTTCCTGTTATTTTAAAATGGGAAAATTTAATTTCATAAGCAGCTGGGAATAGTGCATACAACATGGTGTCACAAGGCTGGCTAACACCCTGGCTAAAACCCTGAACCAATAGAAATAAGTAGTGATAATATGTTAAGTAAAAATATTTTTAATGTTAAAACAAAAAATAGTAACTTAAATTTTTATTATTTTTATTTTCAGATATCTGCAAATAGTTTTAAAATTTGAGATTAGTCTTAAGTTCAGAGAAAATTTTACACAAAAAGTTTTTTCAATAATGGTGAAGAGTTGTTTTATAGTAATCTTTTTGTATAAAATAAGAAATTGATTAAAGTAACTAGAATAACTACTTTACTTTTCTGTAGACTATAGAGATAATAGTGAATATAGATATATTGGAGATAATAGATATATTAGAGATAATAGATATATTGGAGATAATAGATATATTGGAGATAATAGATATATTAGAGATAATAGATATATTGGAGATAATAGATATATTGGAGATAATAGATATATTGGATATAATAGATATATAAGTTATATGGTATAACAAAGGTATAAAATTTTATGCTTCATAGTCTTTCTATTTATTCTAGCAATTAAGATGAAAATTATTCTGCATATAAAATTATTCTGCATATAAAGCCTTATTCAACCATTAGATCAGGGAATTATTTCCATCTTTAAGAAATATTATGTAAAGTTCACTTTTCAATTCATTTTTGATAAACTTGAAAAAGAACCAACCACAGTTACTGAAGTTTAGAAAAAATTTAATATTTTGGACTGTATAAACCATTCTGCTTTAGCAATTAAAATGGAAATTATTCTGCATAGGATGTTTAGTTTAAAATGAAAATATATTTTTATTTTGCCTATATTTGAATCTTTAAGAATTTCGAAAAATTATTATTGTTCATATCTTATTCTTACTATAACAATTTTAAATTCAATATACATTTCTATTAGTTTAAAAAAATTACTTGTTTTAGTTGTCCTCTTTTTTTTGTAAGATTGATGATTTGCTCATTTAAAAGTTCAAAATTATTATTAAAGAAGCAAATTTGAAGTATAGCCACTAGAATTCGACTTGTTGAAAACATATCAGCTGCCTTTAAAAAAATAGTACAGAAAAAACAATAATTAATAATAAAAAATGTAATAACTTATAAAAATGTATAACAAAATACTACAGTAAAATAAATACAAAACACTTTATTTATTATGTTTTTCCCAAAAATTTAAGACAAAAAAAGCTAACCGTTCTGGTGAGTTTTTCTAAAGCCATCAATGACTCTAAAGCTTCAAGCAAACTACCAGACTAAAATTTAAAAATGGAAAAAATTGTTGTTATCTTTTTAAGATGAACACAAATAAAATAAAAACGAATAAAATATAAACCATATTCGGTAAATTATTAACATAGGATTAAACTCTGGAAAGGTATGGATTTTGAATAAATATATATGTGTATATGTGTGCGTCCGTGTATGTGTATGTGTGTGTATGTGTGTGTGTGTGTAAAAATTCACCATTTAGTGAGGCTAGATAGAAAGACTGTTTTAGATCTGCAATTTTTTGAAGACCTAAAACGGTTTAAGATCGGCATAAAACTTTGAAACAGGGTTCAACAAACACGCTAACGGTTAATGTATTTTATTTATTTTTTACATTTACTTTTAATTATTTTGTTAGGACTTTTCAAAAATTGTTTGTTTTCCCATTTTTATAATAAGTATTTTGTTTAGAATTTAAATTCTATATTCTAAAACATTTATTTTTCTGTTTTTACTTTAATTTTTTCAGAACTTAAATAAAAACGTTCTTTTTTCCATTTTTATTTTTTAACTAATTTACTTATTATTTAAATAAAACATTCATTTTTATTTTTATTTAGAATTTAAATAAAATATTCTTTTTTATTTTAAAATGCCGCCTTAAATTTAATTGATATAATAAACGAAATTTGCAAAAAATTTAGGCAGTTAGACTGACCTTAATTCTGAGGGGTATAGGCTATATATACAGGGCTCAAATTAATGCAAAAAAATCTAATTGTGAAAAAAAATTGTTTGTTTTTTAAAAAAGAATTGTTCTAATTATAATACTACTATATTAAAACAATATTGCCATAAGACTTTAAACTTCATATTTGCGCAAGAACATGTCTATAGACCATACGAGTCTATAATCTTAACAAACCAAACAAAGAAAAATCACATTTGATACCACATTATTTATAATTTATTGTTTCTTGACCTAGCATACTATTAAAAATTTAAGTATAATTAACTTTTTCATTCAAACGATTTGCAAGTTGATGTTTTTATTCAATTTTTTCATTCAAATTATTTTGCAATAAAAAGTGAAAGAAAAAAATTTGGTTTAATAAATTGAGAAAAGTTGCTTAATAAAAAAAAAGAAAAAAATTTGGTTTAATGAATATTTCCTTAAGTTTAAGTATATGCTTAATTCATTTTTTTTGAGCAGAAGGAAAATAATTTATTTTTTTAATTTGAATTTTTTATAATTAATTTTTGGTTTAATGTTTGCAATAGAATGTTTCTACTTTGAAAACTATTTTCAAGAAACAAAAATTAATAAACTATATTCAGAATGGTTACGATTTAAATAAAACTTCCATTCTCACTTGCACTATATTCTAAATCAAATATTGTTACTGTAGTTAGATATACATTTAACTTTCAGGAGTGATCTTCATTATGCCACTGGTTATTACGGACGCTGCTGCAATTAAATTTATAAATATTGAGCATTAAAATTCTTTTAAACTTTTCCAATTTTTTTTTTAAATTTCATATTTTAATTGCAAAATTTTTTTAATACAGCAACATATGCAGAAATTTTTTGGGTATACCGGTCTATATAACATTGTTTGGAGGAATTTTTTTCTTTTTTCAGAAGACAAATTTAAAAGTATATATATAATATACCTCGCCCAAGTAATTTATTGATTTTTGAAATAAAAATATAAATAATTAACTCAAATAGTCATTAATGTTATGTAGATGGCTTAGACGCCAACGTCAATTCGCCACTAATTTTCATTTATATGCTTTATTCGCTAACTAACATAAAGAATAAAATCAAATTTATTTCCTTGTTCTTGCTTCTTCCGTGAGAACACTTTATTTGCGAGAGAAGCGTTATAACTATAACATTCAATAAATATACTTATATGCTTTTTTTAAATAGACTAAAAAGATTTATCAAATATTTAAGGATGGTCAAAAAAATGCTAAATTAAAAAAGAGAAGAAAAATAAACAAAATAAAAAATCGCAAAAAATTTTTTAAAGAAAAAACTAATTGCAAAGGTGTGAAATGCAATTGTGATTGCCGATCCCGATACGCTTAATTTGAGCCCTGATATATATATATATATATATATATATATATATATATATATATATATATATATATATATATATATATATGTATATATATGTATATATATGTATATATATGTATATATATGTATATATATGTATATATATATATATATATATATATATATATATATATATATATATATATATATATATGTATATATATATATATATATATATATATATATATATATATATATATATATATATATATATATGTATATATATGTGTATATATATATAATATACATATATAATATATATATATATATATATATATATATATATATATATGTATATATATATATATATATATATATATATATATATATATATATATATATATATATATATATATATATATGTGTGTGTGTATATATATATATAGTTAGTTAGTTAGTAGGAAACGCTGTAACTGGCAGAGCCAGTGAGTGTGTTATCAGGCACACTTTGACAGCCGAATTGATCGATTGCTGCTCATCCAGCAATCAATTGCTGCTTTAAAGCTGTTGACTGAAGGCGATTTAACAACTTCTTCTGGCAGAGAGTTCCATACATTCGCTACTCGATTAAAAAAGAAGTTTTCTCTGTGCTTATGTTTTGTCATTTCCTTGAAATATTTAAAGCAGTGACCTCTCGTATGATTATTAACTATTGGAAAACGATTGCATTTTTCTAATATATCAATATTATTCATAATTTTATACATTTGTATTAGATCTCCTCTTTGTCTCCTTTCCACTAGAGTAGTTAGGTTTAATTTTTCAAGTCTTTTTGTATAGGAAAGATTTCTGATTGATGATACTAGTTTAGTAGCTTTGTGCTGGATTTTTTCGATATAGTCACAATCAGATTTATAATATGAAGACCATACCGGAACTGCAAACTCTAGTAATGGGCGAATAAAAGTAACATAAAGCAAACGAAGTAATTTATAATCTAAACAGGCAAATGACTTTTTGATACGACCAAGCATTTGATTTGCTTTGTTAGAAGCATTCATCACTTGATTTTTCCATTTTAAATTTGCATTAAAAAGCACTCCAAGATCTCTTTCTGTATCTGACTCTTTCAGTTGAATACTGTTTAAATTATATAAATATTTTTTGTTATTATAACCATAATGCATAACTACACATTTTGGTATGTTAAATAAAAGAAGCCAAGTTTGAGACCATTTGTAGACAATATCTAGATCATTTTGAAGATTAGTAGCGCATTGTTCTGAAGATAACTGAGAAAGCACTTTTGTATCATCGGCATATAGTTTGGTTACATTATGCAATTTTTTTGGAAGGCCGTTAATGTATAAAGCATATAAAAGTGCTGCAATTACAGACCCTTGCGGTACACCACTAAAAATATGCATACTTGTATATACGTATATTAATATTTTATATGTAATAAAGTCAGAAATGATTTCACCTTGAACAACTCTTTGTCTTCTGTTTTCTAAAAAGGCTTTGATCCATTTAAGTATCAGACCATCAAAGCCGTATGCTTTTAGTTTGGTTAACAGTCTTTTGTGTGGAACGGTGTCAAAGGCTTTAGCAAAATCTAACAAAATTACATCAACTGGAATACCAACATTTAAGCTTGATGAAATGTAGTCTATGCTTTCTAAAAGGTTGGTGGTACATGATTTGTGTCTAACGAAACCATGTTGCGCTTTTGCTAGTAGATTATTTTTATACAGGTACTCTTCCATTTTAGCTCTAATTATACTTTCCATAATTTTACATGGAATAGAAGTCAATGAAACTGGACGATAGTTGCTGGGAAGAGTCTTATCACCTTTTTTGAATAGAGGTGTTACATTTGCTGATTTAAATTGAACTGGAAGCTGACTATTAGTTAAAGATGCCCTAATAATTAATGTTAGAGGAATAGCAAATGCTTCTGCACAGTTTTTTAGAAGAAATGGATGCATATTATCAGGACCACATGCTTTATTTTGATTAAGATTTTTAAGTTTATCTAATATCATTTCGTAGCTGATATCATTTGGTTCTAGATCAACAAACTTTGAATGATTCTCGTTAAATTCAACTGTGAAATGTGGAAGTTCCCCTTCTTCTTCAATTACGAAAACATCTTGGAAACATTTATTGAGTAGATTAGCTATCTCTCTAGGTTCTTGAGTTAGATCACCATTAGTTGTTTTTAATGCTCTGATTGATTCTTTGATTAGTTGTTGGCTGTTCAGGTATTTATACAGAAGCTTTGTTTTGGATCTTTTAACTAAAACATTTTCATATGCAAGATGAGCTATTTTAATTTATTTTTTCACTCACTTGCAAGTCAGTTTGTACTCTTTAGACAGAGTAAGATCTCTCCATTTACAAGCACAATTCAGGTATCTAAGATTTTGCTTTTTTTTAATTAGAGTTTTAAGATCATTTTTGATCCATGGAGCAATTTGCTTTTTTATTCGAGATACGTCAAGCACTGGAATGAATTGATTACATGATACATTTGAAAAGTGAATTAGATTGTCATACATTTCCTGAACAGATAAAGTTTCAAACATCATTACCCAATCAATATTTGTAATAAAGTCAGAAATTTTATTGGTGTTAGCCTTTTTGTAATTAAATTTTAAGTAACTGTGCGATAAGTTATTAACCATACTTTTAATAATAAAATCAAAAAAGATGACCAAATGACCTTTATTTATGTTACCAAGGACAGATCTTGGGTCAATAGCGCAGATGCTTCCCGACTGAGTTGTGAAGATTAGATCAAGAGTGTTAGTGGCAGAATTATTTGACATTTGAAATGTTGGAACATTTACATGTTGATACAGATAGGTTCTGGTAATAGTTTCACTAAAGTTATGCTCGATACCATTTTCATTTTTAATGTTTGTAATGTATCCATTTGACCATACAATTGACGGGAAATTAAAGTCTCCTGTAATAAGTAAGTCTTTGTATCCTTTTATATCAATATAGTCTTTAGTCTTTTTAAAAACCAAATCCAAGTCGCTCATGTCAACAAAATCGTTGGGTCTGTAGATACAACCAACTAAATATTTATTGTTTTTAAGGTACACTGTAGCCCAGATTTGTTCAATTTTACTTAAGTTAAAAACAGCATCGTTTAGCTCTAATGATTTAATAGTTTCAGTAATGTATAGACACACACCACCACCTCTGCGCCCATCATTTCTGTCTCTTCTATATAGATTATAGCCATTTAGAATTACAACCGAGATGCTTTTGAACCATGTTTCACTAACAGCTATGATTTGTGGACGGTAAGTACCTACTAATACCGTAAATTCATCAAAATTTTTTTCTAAAGAGGTTGTATTTAAATACATACATTTTAAAGCATTTAGTCCGTCTATAAATAATGGCTGAAAAGATTTTGTTGAGTTAGTATTGTTGAGATTTAATTTTTAACGATCTGAATTCCACGAATGTCATATCGAAAGGGCAAGTCTTCAGCAAGTGTACTGTTTGCTTCGTTTCTCTTCTTTCTTAAATCGTAATCAAGACTTCTTTGTGCTTCAGTTAAATCTGGACTTATGTAAATTGATTAGTAACCTTCTTTCTCTCTCAAATTTTTTGCTGCTAGAAGAAGTGGATTTCTTAACGAAACATCACTTAGTTCAACTATTATTGGACCTGGTTTAGTTATATCTTTAGATTATAGTCTTCTTGCATAAATGGTGAAACACTGCTTTTGCCAATTACATTAAATATCTCTTTGATTTTTTTGCTATCATCTGCTTTTTTATCTGTTAAAAATTCCTTTTCGGATTCAGGTATTCCATAGATAATTACGTTCTTTTTTCTTCTTTCTCTTTCATTTAACTCACTTATAGTTGCATTTGCTACAGCAAGCTGGTCAGCTGGTTTATATATATATATATATATATATATATATATATATATATATATATATATATATATATATATATATATATGTATATATAATATATATGCAGTTAATTCCCAGTAAGTCGAGCACCAGTTAACTTGAACTTTTGTTATCTCACTGTTTTATTTAATCCTTTGAATCCCCTAACATCAGTTAGAGGATTTCAAAGGATTAAATTTGAGTTAACCAGAGAATTTTCGTAGTTTCATTAAATGAAACTACTTCAATTGTCTGGTTAATTCGAATCTTGGATAACTCAAACTTTGTTAAGTCAAACCATTTTTTTATCCACTTACAACAAATTCCTTTGGTTAACTCAAACTTTTTGCATGGAAAAAAAAAGAAACCAAAATTATTTGATTAAATTTATTTCAGAATTTCATATATCAAACATAAATAATAGTAGCCTAGTATATTCAATATTTTTTTCTTGGATTTTGATCCTAATAGAATAAATCGTTATTAGAGGCAAAATAATGCTACCAATATTAATTAATTTTACAAAATAAATCATAAAAAAATACTGTTAAAGGGATCACCAAGTGGCTAGACAAGTTGTGTTCATAGATAACCATAAGAAAATAAGTCAAAAGTTAATAAAACTTTCAAAAATAAATTATTGAATAAGATATTAACAAAAGCATTTGTTGTTTTGCTGTTATACTTCCGGTTTAACGTTTCTTTAATTGTTTGAGTTAAATAAACAAGTATAATAAAAATAGTAATTAAGCGAAGCAAACTTTAAAATACACAAGATGAATATTTTTCTTAGAAAATAAGTATTCAACTTTTTTTATATACAACACTAAGTACAATATAATACAACATGGTTAAATTTTGAAATATTTATAAATCTGTATTTTTTTAATAAATTGAGGAAACCGTTTTAAAAATGATCTTATATATATTTTTAACTTATGTTTATAATAATTTATACTTCTAATTCAAGAAACCATTTTTAAAATGATCTAATATATATTTTTCAGATATATATATAAAATTGATATTAAAAACTTGAATTTTATATTTTTAACTGTCAAAGGAGAAACCCCTGCAATTTAAACTTGATTTGAAAGAAACTTTTTATTGACGTCAAATATAAGCGCATTAATCAGACTTGATTTAAAAAATTAAGATATTCAATGAGCCGAAACTTTCCTTTGCAAGAAACAAAATAGCATTAAAAATCAAGAAGTTTTTTTGTTGATATCTCATTCAATAATTTGTTTAGGAAAAGTTTAAACCAAAAAAACCAAAAAAGTTTTGAAAAAGCCCAAAAGTCAAAAAATTCTTTTAATTCTGCTTTAGAAGGTGGTGCATTTAACAAAACTTCAATATCCATGATAATGCAACATTATCAAAATTCAAAGATTTTAGAGATTTCCATCATTCTATTGGTGATACATATTTTAAAACAGATTATATATAGCTTTTATAAAATGGAGCAGATTTGGCTTTAAACTTGAATATTATTGGTAACAAGTTCTTAAATTCTTTATCTGCAAAGTTCATTGCAGCTTCATTTTCCTTTTCATAAAGATTAGATCTAAAATATCTAGGATCTAGCATTTTGCAAGGAAATGATCATCACTGACAGTCTGAAGATATATAGTTTCCAATTTTTTTTTTTTTTTTAATTGATAAAAATGATAAGATGTTTATCAGTTCTTTAAAAATTTAAACACTGCCACTTATTGGCAGTGTTGAAATTTTTTGATTTCCTTGCAACTTATCTAGAGCAACTCCAACTAGTTTTAATATTTCCAACAAATATTCAGCATTTCGCTTTATCTATACGTCACTTTCTTTTCTATTGACCATGGGATTAAAGTCTTTAATCCCATGGTCTATGTTATTTTTTCAAACATAGTCAAAACGATGCTCCAGTTATTAACATATTTTTCAAGTGAATCGCATACAGAATTCCAGCATGTTTAAGTAGTTTTGTTCCTCCGCCTCTATAATTTGCTCCATCTTGATAATTATTTCATATATATTTTATTATCTGTGTAATATGCTTGTTAACATTTACAATGTTAAGATCATTTGCTAAGAAATTTATGCATATGAGCAGCACATCCTTAAGTTATAATTATATATCCTTTAGATGTCAATACTTGTATTGATATCATATTAGCTGCATTGCCTGTCACAAAACTTTTTACTGTGCATCTAAATTTATGTGTTACAGATTTGTTAAATGACAATAAAAAATGTAATAACACTTCTAAATTTTTTTTTTATTAATTAGTAAATTAAACTTGTTTTGCGGTAATTTATTTTATTGAGGTAGTTTAAAAAAGTTAATATCCATAAATAAAATAAAAAAATAAAGATAATTTTATGACCTCATAATCATGATGGGCTATTGTGTTTAGCTGTTTTAATTTAAAAACAAGGCCGGGAACAGCTAATATTTGAATCAAAATGAAAATTAAATAGTAATCATGCATATTAAATGCTTATATTTTGATTCAAATAGTTATTGTTTAGATGATATATTATATTATATATAGAAAATAATTATTTGAATATATAAATAATATATTAGGTTATATATAAACAATAACTATTTGAATATATACATATATTATATTATATATATAGATATATATAGTTATTTTATTATATTATATATAGATATATATAGTTATTTTATTATATTATATATAGATATATATAATTATTATTATATATAGACAATAATTATTCAAATAGAAGACATTAGCATTTAATAGGTGTAATTACTACGATTTTAATTTTGCAAATACTACCCTATTTGTAAATATTGATCAAAAATTGTTTCTATTATGAACATTTAATAACTACTAAAATTAAAATTACTTAAATATAGTTACTAAATGTTTAAAATAGTTTAAATCATTCTCAATAAATATTTATAAATAAGGAAGTATTTGCAACTTGAACATTTAATAAAATGAGGAGGCTGAATAAGTGCGAATTTCATAACTGCGAATCTGAATAAGTGCGAAGCAGTTGCAAAGACTGGCATAAGTGCGAACTGGCACAAGCGCGAACTGGCATAAGTGCGCTGAAAGAATTTGCAAACATTGGCATAAGTGCGAACTGGCATATGTGCGAATCAATTGCAAAAACTGGCATAAGTGAGAACTGGCACAAGCGCGAAATTGGCATAAGTGCGCCGAAAGAATTTGCAAACATTGGCATAAGTGCGAATTGGCATAAGTGCGAACTGGCATAAGTGCGAATTGGCATAAGTGCGAACTTGCCAATTCGCCACTTATGCCAATTTGCACTTATGCCAATGTTTGCAAATTCTTTCGGCGCACTTATGTTAATTCGCGCTTTTTATATATGTATACATAACGATTGACGGATGACTTAAAAGATAGCAAATTATATAAATCAGGAAAGCAAGATGAAGGAAGAATATATATACATATATATATACATACATATATATATATATAAACACTCCTAGCATATATCTATATACATATTAAATACTATATAAACATATATATATCTTTTGCCACATTTAAAAATCAAATAGGCCAAATAAATAGCATACTGTAAATTTAATATAAATAAGAAAATAATTTTAAGAAGCATCTTTATGATTTTAACATCTTTATTATTCAAATATGTGCATTCACATTTACATGAAAGTATTTACATGATAGATATAATTCTATTTGTAAACACAACCCTGGTTTACTTTCCTTTTAAAAATTTAAAGTTGTTTAAAAAAAATTAGTTTGGTTTAAATTGATATTTTTTTGATTGGTTTCAACCATTTGGTTTAAACCTATCAACCCTGTCTATAATATGAATACAACTTGCTTCAGCACTTAGGGATCTCTTTAAAAAAAAGCAATTATGTTTTGGTATTAATAAATTTTTTAGTAAAAGATGCTTTTAAATGCAACTTTATTACCAAATGATAAGGAAGTCATTGTGCTAAACTTTTTTCAATGTAATCTTTATATACATATATATATATATATATATATATATATATATATATATATATATATATATATATATATATATATATATATATATATATATATATATATATATATATATATATATATTAGGGCTGTTCATGTGAACACAGGAAAAAAAAGATTTTCTCGGATTTGAATGCATAGTTGTTTATTTTGTGCCATTTGACATAGTAATTGACTATGGAAAAAATCTTTCCAATCAGATAATGTTTAGGGGGTGCTCAATGACCATAAAGTTTTACGAAAAACGTCAAAAACGTGTAAAAAGTTCCAAAGTTCCAAAAATTTCTAGAACCTGGTTAGTTAGATTTTTTCCACTGAAATATTGTCTGATTGCGTGCTATATAGATTAATTAAAGTGCAGCAGATTAACTGTCATCAGGGCACCAGACTAAAAAATGTCTGCTAGTGTTTAAAACAACTGTGTTTATATCATTTTGTTAAAATTTGTATTCATAATTTTAATACTATTATTTAACTCAATTTAGAATTTGTTCAAACAGAATAAAAAGGTTTACAAGTATAAATATTATTTTTATTTGGAATTTCAGTTTGACAACAAATGTATTAATATTTTGATAGTACCTAACCTTAGTAACCTATTACAGAAAACTAGCATGGTAGTCTGGTAGTGTATTGTTTGTTATTAAGTGCAGATAATAATTTCTAATTTGAAAATATTTATTTAATTTCTTTAGTAATAATTATTATAATATATTGCTGCAGCTGCATAAACCAACAACTGAATGATAAGTTTGTATAATATGGTATTGAGTTTTGATTTTCTCATAATATTTCAGTTATCATTGAAATGGCAGCATCATCTCGTGTTGCTATCTCTACACGACTTCAAACCAAAATCTTTTTAATTGGACAACCAGAGCCAAATCTTCCAGATAAAGTTCTTCCCTTAACATCTGATGTTTTAAAAACATTTTTTTATCATTTTAATTCAACCAAAAAGTCAGTGCCTGAAAGTCTTAAAACAACTGTTGATGAACTGATTATTATTTGGAATAAAGCCCGTATTCCGACACCATTTCATCCGAATGTAGTCTTAAAGTTGAAAACTTTAGTCCAGGAATTTAAATTAATAAAAAAAAAAAAATCCAGATTGTCAGATTCTCAGAAATCGAGAGAGAAATCATTTACAGACACCATTGGCCTACTTTTTGACATTGCCCACAAGGATGCTGAAACCATGATCAGAATTGAAGAAGATAAAGAATTTTTATTGGATCAGAGATGTCAGAGAAAAATGGTGATGTTTGGAGAGGACAAAGAACTTTCAAAATTAGAAGAAAGAAATGAAGCAAGGAAACAAGCAGAGAGAGAACGAAAGCTAAAAGAAGAGCAAAGACAATCTGGTGCGAGTGCAATAGTTCCTGTTATTGAACCTTTACATGACGAAAGTTATAGTGATGACAACGATAACGATGCTGTTGATAATGACAAAATGGTTGATAGAGATTTTGAGATAGAAATCCCTGTTTATTACAGACAACAAGTCAGTAAAGCAAGTTCTTCAGGGTCAGCTGAATCAAGTTTAGCAAGTACTCCAAAACGACAATGTATCTTAGATACAATTCTTGACTCGCCTGATGTTTCATCAACATTAGACAGAATTAATCTATCTGACACAAAATTTACTATACTAGCAGCAGCAATTGCAAGGGCTGGTGGACAGAACCTCGATGATGGATCATTGTCACGTTCTACAGTCCGTAGAAAACGAACCTATCATCGATCAAATATTGAAGCCACTGTTCGAACTGAATTCTGCGATTTGGACAAACCACCATTAATCATCCACTGGGATGGCAAACTGATGATAGATCGTACAAATTCTGCAGCCCCTAAAGCAAATGTTGACCGGCTATCTGTAGGTGTGACAGGTCACAATGTTGACAAAATACTTGGAATAGCAAAACTATCAGCTGGAACTGGAGAAGCCCAAGCAAAAGCAGTTATTCATCTGCTTAATTTCTGGGACATAATTGGTGATGTTATTGGAATGAGTTTTGATACTACAGCCTCAAACACTGGCTCCAAAAATGGTGCATGTGTAGTTCTAGAGAAACATATAGGTAGAAATTTGTTATATTTCGCTTGCAGACACCATGTTCATGAGATCATAGTAGCAGGAGTGTTTGGATCACTATTTGGACCATCATCTGGTCCCAACATACCTCTTTTCCAGAGATTTCAGCAATATTGGCCCAAAGTTAATCAAGGAAATTTTAAACCTCTGGATGACATTCGAATGAAAATACCCCTGGTGCAAGAACTACAAAATGAAGTGATTGCATTCCTCAAAGAAAACCTGCATGTTAAAATGCCAAGGGATGACTACAAAGAAATCATGGATCTCTGTCTGTTAATACTTGGAAAACTGCCTAATCAAGAAGAGAAAAATTATCATTTCAAGATCCCTGGTGCTTATCACATGGCTCGCTGGATGGCCAAGGTTATTTATTGTTTTAAGATTTATTTATTTCGTGAAGAGTTCAAGTTGACCACAAAAGAGGAAAAAAATCTCTGTGAATTTTGCTTATTTGCTAGTCTGGTTTATGTAAAATCTTGGATATCATGCACAAATGCCAGCGATGCTCCAGTTAATGACTTGTTTCTGTTTCAGCAACTTAAGCAGTTTGCAGTTGTGAATAAAACGATTTCCGAAGCAGCAGTCAAGAACTTTCAAAACCATTTGTGGTACCTTTCACCAGAATTGGTCCCAATAGCTTTGTTTTCAAACAAACTTCAAACGGAAGAGAAGCGAAAAATGATTTCCAACATGAAATTTTACGGTGAGAACTGGTCTGAAAGGTTGATCAAATTAAAGAACATTGAAAGTCTAGAGAAGAAATCTCTGGACATGCTGGTGACATCAGTTTCAGCAAGTGCGTTGTGGTCAATAAAGGTTGATATTGATTTTCTGTTCAACAACGATCCAGCTACCTGGAATGATTCCCCAGAATACCAAGAAGGAAAAAATTTAGTATATTCATTGAAAGTAGTAAATGATGCTGCCGAACGATCTGTGGCTTTAATGTCGATGTTTAATGAATCGATTACAAGGAATGAATCTGAAATGCAGAGGTTAATTCAGGTGGTTGAGGATCACAGAAAGCGAGTGCCAGATGCCAGAAAGTGTACTCTGAAGAGTTATAGTCCTCGTAATGTTATAGTTCGTGCATTAACATTGCACGAACTATAACATTACGATAATTAAATGTTAATTGCTCATATGTTTTTTTGTTTATAATTCGCATTTTAATCAATGACAAAGAGTCAAAAATCCTAGTGTTTTATTTTGGAAAAATTCTGATATAACAAAAACCGCAGAACTTTAGTCGTATTGCAGTATTTTATTTCATTAATTTCTCTGCTAATAAACCAGTCTGGATGTGGATTGTAATTTGTATTCAGAATTTAATATTTAGAGATAATTAAAACTGATCAAATCTGAAAAATCTAATTAACCGGGTTTTAGAAATTTGTGGAACTTTGTTACTTTTTCCATGTTTTTCACATTTTTCGTAAAAATTTATGGTCATTGAGCACCCCCTAAACATTATCTGATTGGAAAGATTTTTGCACAGTTAATTACTATGTCAAATGGCACAAAATAAACAACTATGCAATCAAATCTGAAAAAAAAAATTTTTTTGGACAGCCCTAATATATATATATATATACATATATATATATCTATACCTATATATATATATATATACATATATATATATACATATATATATATATATATATATATATATATATATATATATATGTATATATATATATATATATATATATATATATATATTAATGTGGTAGTGGTGTAGTAGTAAAGCACTCACTTCATAAGCGAGAAGTTCCGAGTTCGATGGTATAATTTAATGTGGTAGTGGTGTAGTGGTAAAGCACTCACTTCATAAGCGAGAGGTTCCGAGTTCGATCCCCACCACGCCCCTGGTAGTACCGCGCTCAACTTGTTTCTCCGCGCAGCGGCCTTGTTCGTCAAGGTTCGTGTTTCGGAGTTATAGAGTTGAGAGAGGGTTATAACCACTATTAAGTAGCCTCCTCATCTGTAGTGGCCTTCTCGGCCTTGAGGAGGTGAATAACAACAACAACAACAAAAATTATGTCAGTGTATTCTACAATTAGAGTGCTCAATGTTCTTAAAGAACAGAGCAATAAATTAGTAAAAACACTTATCTAATTTTTAGTTTTCTTCAACAGCTTGTTTCTCCATCAGTAGGCTCATCAGGAAGAATGCCTAAACATCAAAAATTTCAAATTATTGAAAAATTATTTCACAGGAAGTTGAGAATTGTTATAATTGATTGTGTAATAATTGTAGTGTTTTGCAACCAGGAAGTTACATCAACTACATTAGATAATTAAAAAATCATGAAAAGAATTCTTTAGAATTAGGATAATTTTAGACTGGTCATTTGTTTTTATAATTTTTTAAAAGAAACTTATTTTCATGAATGTATTTAGAAATTAATTCAGATTTTTTATTCATTCTTTTAGTCTCAACTTGACAAAATCAGAAAAAGTATTATACAAATTTTCAAAAACATCAGCTTCCAAATTGAAATTAACATTTAAAAATTGTGAATTTTCTTGATGTCACATGTAACCTCTCAGAAAATTCTTTTAGGCCTTATAAAAAACCCAAAACGTGAATTATTGTATATTAATATAAATTTAAATCCCCCTTAAATCTTAAAACAAGTTTCAAGTTCAATTAACAATAGACTAAATCAAAGCTCTTCTAATGAAAATATTTTTAACTCTTCCAAACGCGTGTATGAAGATGCTCTTAAAAAAAGCGGATTTAAAAATTTCGAGCTAAAATTTGAAACAAAAATTGCAAAAAATATTGGAAAAGCGTTTTAAAATTAGTTGACATATATTTCCCTCCCTCTAATAAATTGCACAAAATTTTTAACAGAAACACTATTAAGGTAAGCTATAGCTGTACAAAAAATATTGAAAGAATTATAAAAAGCCATAATTTTGCATCAATTAATAAAAGTTAATTTCCCAAAGGTAAAAAATACTGAAAATTGTAACTGCAAGCAAAAAATTGATTGCCCTATAAATGGCAAATGCTTATCAAAAAATATTATTTATAAATGAATTGTTTCCTCGCAAAGCAACCCTGATAAACAATATATTGGCTTAACTGAGGGCATATGGAAAAAACCTTATGCCAAACAATCTTTTAAACGTAAAAAATACTCAAAAGAGACTATACTATCAAAATATATTTGGCTACTGAAAGAAAAAAAATGTTAATTTTAAATTAAACTGGTCTATTCTAAAAACTGTGCCTGCCTATAATAACATTTCCAAAAAATGTATACTATGTTTACAAGAAAAATTTGAAATTATTACTCGTTTAGATCAAGAAAGTTTACTGAATAAAAAATCTGAATTAATTTTAGTCACATAATAATCTGATTTTATTTTCAATTTTTCAACCTTTTAATATATCAGAGAATGCTGTAGATACTCCTCTATTGCTCTTGATGCATCCTTTTAAATCTTTATTCACTTTTTAAGGCCACTTTTAGATACTTAATTGTATAAATTTTAAAAAGAATTTACCAAGTTATGACATTTTAACCTAAGAAAAACTAAAGTTTGGTCACAGTTTTTATAAGAAGTATTTGTAATCGAAACTTGATACTTAACACTCAATAACTTTTTGCAGAATGATTTGATTTCGGTAAAATTTTTTACCTATAAAACACAGTACTTTCCAATGATATATAGTAATCAAACGATTGACCAGTTAAAAAATATTATGTCATGTACCTCAATACAAATGTTAAACTTGATGATGCATTGACGTATACTATAAAAATATTGACATATTTTAAGAAAAATAGTTGCCCAAGTTAAGATCTTTGACAGATTCATGAGTTATTTAAACATCATACCAAATTCATACTGTTCAAGTTCTATGTATCATTCAAATTTACAGCAATTTAAAAATTATTTTATTTTATTTTTACATATTTTTTATTAAAAATATATAAAAAATTAGCTAAATTGTTAAAATTACACATTAAAATTCCAAAATAAAAAGTTGCAAAAATATGCAATAAACTTTATAAAGCAAAAACCCATTAAAAAATAATAAACAATCTGTATCAATAAGATATACCTTAGCTAACTCCATACACTCAGGGATTTGTTTATCACAAGTGTCACTATAACTCATATCCATTTTTACAATGTTCCCTTTCATGTCTGTAACTGTTTCAGCAGCCATCTTTATTGAAATTGGTTCAAAAAACTTAATTATATATTTACTAATATTTGAAACAATATTAATAAGAGTTAGAACAAACATTTTTTATGGATATAAACTTTTAGAACTTTACTTTAAAATACATTTTAAAAAAATATTAAATAATATACTATATCTATCAATCTATTTATCTATCTATCTGAATATATATTATCAAAATCAGAAAGCACTTTTCCGATGTTCACTTTTAAAACAAACAGGAGATCTTTACACCGTGAAAAGACTATTTTTAAAAATAATAAAGTATTCCGGATATTATTGTTTTTACGCTTGGAATACATTTCTTGACGGTTTTAACCCATCAAAACATGTGTTCCGAATATAAAAGCATTTTTTTTTCTTTTATTCAGTGATCAAAAAAAAAAAAAAATACAATAAATCTGTTTATACTTTGATAAAGAGGCACTACACCAGTCTCCTCTATGATGACGAAAACAAAAACAGATTTTCAATTATGCCGATAATTTTACTGTCGTCAGCATACAGTTTCATATGATTAGTGATGCTGTCTGGCAGATCATTAATGAAGATTACGAAAAGCAATTGGCTCAAGATCGAACCTTGAGGCACGCCACTAGTAACTGCTTGCCATTCAGATGTGATACCGTTGATGACCATTCATTGACTTTGGTCGCATAACCAAGTTGAGATTCGGTCTACAAGCGCGCTTTGAATACCGTAAACTTGTGAAGAAGGCGTTTATGAGGCACTTTGTCAAACGTCTTCGTAAAGTCTGTGTATATGACATCTACTGCGTGGCAGCGATGAATTGCTCCCGTCATGATGTCCCGAGTTTCTAAAAGGTTTGAGACGCAATCCTTGTGATGAACAAAGTTATAAGATTTAGAGCAATTAAGCCATAAGCAACACAGTGCTCCTTATGCTTGTTTGAAAAATAATTTCATAACTTATAATTTTTTTCAAAAACTGAACGGAAACTGGATGACACTTATCGAGTGTTTAAAGTTTGATCAATTTCAGGAGCTAAATTTTAAATAAATCGGTACATAAATGTGGTTCTCTGCTATTTCAGGGAAGCATAACACAAAACTTTTCTAATTAAGAAATGATTTGAATCTATTGATACCTATAATCCCCCTAATAATAAAGCATACTGATAATTCCAGTCTATAATTAGCACAATGCCTTATTATAACAGAAGAAAGTTTCACAACGCAGCTTTTGTATTCTATAATCACTAGTGTGCTATCACATGCTACATAATAAAGTAATTCTTCAAGTATTCTTTAGTTGTCTTATAAAAACAGACGTCTTACTCCAAAAATTCGGAGTAAAAGCAATTGGTCATTTTTATTCATCCGGTCTCTTATACGTTTATTTTAAACGATTGTTTAGGGGTTATCCTTAAATTTCGCCACGCAATTTTCGACCGTTTTTGACCTCCCCTTCCCCCTCCTCGTCACAAAATCGTAACACTTTAGACGCAACTTTTGTATGAGTTGTCACAAACCACTTCTATCCCCCCCCCCCCTTGTCACAAACCACTACTATCCCCTTCTTCATAGAGCGTGGCGTAATTTATGGACGACCCCTTACTTTAAACTATTGTAAACGTGAACTCTGTTAGGTTAGATAAGTGAACGAAAACTGTATTTAAAAACGAATAACGCAACTCAATTCAAAGTTAGATTAAAGTATCAAACTCTTTCATTTAAAGTTTACTAAAAATTCACTTGTAAAATAATTCTCTAGCACAATAAAAAAAAGCTATTCAAATACTTTTAATCTATTTAAATACTATTTAAATACTTTTTAAAATTATATATAAAAAATATTTTAAGCGAGACACGTTTTTATTGAATAAACAAGACTTTTTATCGACTCCATAACGCTCTTAGACTTAAATCAAGAAGTTTATTGGTTTAAATTTAAACTAAAAGCAATCCTTTGCAATATTTTGATACAATTTAAAGTGCAACTAAACAAATATTTACAGCACTTAAAGTTTATTTTTATCAAAAGTTATTTTTAAGATACCCGGTGCCGGGTACTGCAACAAAATGGCCGATTCTGGGTACCCGGAAAAACAGCTGAGTTTTTGGGTATCCTGTACATCACTAAAGTAAACTAGAACAATCTAATTATCGTCCAATTTCACTAACTTCAGTTGTATGTAAATTAATGGAGCGTATTATATGTGATGAGATAATGAACTATATAGTAATGCACAATTTGATACTATAACAACATGTTGGCTTCGTTAATTAAAAAAATTGCACAACTTGAATCAATTGATTTTAATTCATCTAGATTAGTGCCACAAAGGCACTTGCAGATAGATACAATCTAGATGAATTGTTATTAAATTTTACAAAAGCATTTGGTTTTGTTTTTTTGTTAATGTTATTAGTAAAGCTCGATTGGCAACGGATTAGAAACAAATTATTATTGTGGTGTAAAAATTATTACAAAGAGAAGTATTTGGAGAAATTGTGTCAGAATGGGAAAAAAAAATAGTGAAGTCCCTCAAGGCTCAGTTTTAGGTCCACTGTTCTTTGTGATTTTTATAAATAATTTATTAATTAGAATCAAAAATGAAGGCGAACCATTCGCTGACGATACTAAACTTTAAGCAGTCATTAAATTAGAATTAAATAACATTAGTTTACAAAACGATCTTTATTTTTTAAAAGAATCGACAGAATACTGGCAGATAAAATTTAACTTGCAAAAATGTAAATTAATGCATTTTGTAAATAATAACCCTAAATACAAATACCAAATTGTTATGAAGTTGTATTAGAGAAAATTAATTAATGAAGTTATACTCGAGAAAATTAAAGTCGAAAATTGATCTTGGTATTTTTATGGATTGGAGTCACCGTATATGCTATGCAATTGATAAAGCAAATGAATACATTGGAAGAATCAAACATGCATTTGAATATACAGATAAAAGTATTATTAGCTTATTATACAAGTCATTAGTTTGTTCCCATCTCGAGTGTGGAGCAGTTATTTTAAACCCCCATTGGAAAGGAGAAGTTGATAGATTTAAAAAGTTCAAAATGGATCGACAATAATATCCTGTTTAGTTAACTAATTACCTTCATTAGAAAATAGGAGAAGGCAGGGTGATTTAATGCAAATGTTCAAATTAATAAGACGAATTGACAAAATAAATTTTTATTACCTAATTGAAATTTAGTACTAATGGTCGAGGTCATAAATTAAAAATACATAAAGAGTCAATAAAAACACACAATTACTGCAAGTTTAACAAAATTAGAAACAATTTTTGCACTAATAGAGTTGTAAATGACTAGAATGTATTAACACTAGAAACCACTGAGTCAACAATATAAAACAAACTGAACAATATAAAACGAACCATCTGCAAATACTCGTAAATACAATAAAATCTGGTTAAAAACAAGCTAAGAGATTTATCAGCTGATAAAACCGTTGGTGTGGATGGTGTGAGCATATATGTACTGAAGAGACTGTTCTGACAGCTTCTCAATACCATTAAACACAATTTTTCAGAAGTCGCTAGATAGTTGGTGTTGTCCTGAAATATGGAAAAAGGCTAATTAACACCACTGTTTAAAAAAGAAAGTAGACTCAACCCAGGCAATTCCCGATCTATATCCTTAACATCAATTGTATGTAAAGTGATGGAGAAAATATTACGTGACACTATGGTCAATCACTTAGTCGAACATAGCCTTATTTCAAAAAATTAACATGATTTCGTCAAAAAAAAAAGCGTGTGTGACTAATTTGTTGAAGTTGGTTGACGTGATGTCAAAAGCATTATCTGACAAGGTATTATTGGACGTAGCATTTAAAGATTTCAGTAAAGCGTTCGATATGGTTTCCCACGAGAGACTAATTTGCAAACTCGAGGCATATGGTTTTACTGGAAATCTCCTGAATTGAATAAAAATTGTTTTTGCATTTGCGGTTTCAACGAATTGTTATGGGTGATTATGTACCCTTGTGGCTATAGGTGTTTAGTGGGGTCCCTAAAGGATCCGTCTTAGGTCTAATACTTTTTATCATTTTCGTGAACGATGTATCCGATATCGTTAACCATCCGTGTAAAATGTATGCTGATCACACAAAACTGCTGGCCCGTTTAAACCACCCATTAGCTTCACAAAAACTTCAAACTGATATCTACAACATAGCTGAATGGTATAAAACCTGGGAAATGAAACTCAATATCGATAAATGTAAAATTTCGAGAATAGATATTCATAAAATTGAGAAAGTAAAAAGAAGAGCTACCCGTTTAATACCTTCGTACCCGTTTAATACCTTGCGGAGTCATATGACTGAAAGTACGATTCGTACTTTCAGTCATATGACTCCGCAACTACTTAAAGTTCTATACACAGCCTTTGTACGACCTCATCTCGAATTCGCGGTAGCAGCCAGCAGTCCATCGTCGAGAATAGATATTGATAAAATTGAGAAAGTAAAAAGAAGAGCTACCCGTTTAATACCTTCGTACCGTCATATGTCATACAAAGATCGTCTGAGTATACTGAACTTAACTTTCCTAGAAACCCGTCGCATTAGGGGAGATTTGATTCAGGCGTATAAAATTATTAACAATATAGATACTGTCTCTACTACTACTACTACTACTACTACTACTACTACTACTACTACTACTACTACTACTACTACTACTACTACTACTACTACTACTACTACTACTACTACTACTACTACTACTACTACTACTACTACTACTACTACTACTACTACTACTACTACTACTACTAACAAACGTAAATCAATTTAAGAACCACATTAATAAACATTTCAAATTTTAAACTTCAAATCTCATATTCTGTATATTGTTTTGATCGTTGTTAATTTTTTTGGCTGTTATAGACTGAAATTCTACGTAATTTCAAATTTCACCTCATTATGAGTTATAGCGTCATTTCTATTCTTTTTTCTATTCAAAATTCTTATTAAGCAAGTTTTTTTTTTACTAAAAGATCTTCCACAAAGTACGTTTGCAGGTATAGGGGACGGGGGTTTACACAAAAACGTACAAATGCATACAAATGGTGTGTGGGTGTGTGTATGTGTGTATGTATGTGTGTGCGTGTGTGTGTGTATGTGTGTTAAAGACATCAGCACGCGTATTTAATGTCTTTAAATCTACCCCTCCCCCCTCACTCACTGCTAATGCTAATAATATCAACATTTTTTAGAATTCACTCAGATTTAAAAAGACGTTAAAATCACCGCATCAGAAAATCACTGTGTTTCTTGCTATTTACTAAATTTGATGCATATTTACTAAATTGGATGTATATTTTAATGGGTGACAGGAATAGTATTGAAAAATGAACTTCAGAATAGTGTCGAATATATTAAAAAGGCCTAATGTCTCAAAAAAAAGGAATAGTGTCGCAAATTAATTGAATAAATAGTGTCGAAAACGTAAAAAATGGAATAGTGTCGCAAATAATAAAAACGGAATAGTGTCGCAAATAGTTTTATAAACCCTAAACCCTCAGTCAATGTAGTGGCACTCCTTTGCGCAGCAGGCTATAAGATGGTTGGTGTATGTACTGAAGCCCCCGGCAGCAGGCCATTTCAGTGTGACATCAGACATGCTATCTAAACACACATTGATAGTTATTGTTATTTTTTTATTTTTGTTACTGTTCATTAAAATCCTTTAGAACATTATTCCTTTTTCTACTTTCATTAAATTCATTTGCGACTCTACTCCTATTATTCGTTTTCGACACTATTCCGGCTTTACTATTTGCGATACTATTCCTTTTTTTCGTTTTCGACACTATTCATTGAACTCCTTTGCGACATTATTCCTTTTTTCATTTTTGATACTATTCATTAATTTCATTTGCGACATTATTCCTTTTTCACATTTTCGACAATCAAATTTGCGACAAGAAAAATTTTGCGACACTATTCCGACACACTTTAAGATCGCATATATTTAATTATGATGTTGATTCCGCAAAGATACACTAGTAATACAATTTTTATGTACTAATTACATACATTAAATGTTATTTTCAACAAATCACATAATGAAGTAATATTTTATGCAACATAAATTTTAAAATAGTATAATTACTAGGTTGTTATATATCATTAGAATGAGACTAAACGCAGTAGGTAAAAAATTATTAATATTGAACAATTTTATAAAAGGTAATGAGATTTTAAGTAACAAATTTTGAATATATATTGGTTTGTTGAAAAAACTGTTGTCAAATAAGCTTTTCTTATCTTAAATTGAAATCAAAGTATCAATTCTTATCTAAATGCGTATATATTGTTTTCAAAAGATAAGAGTGGATACAAATTTATATTAGTTTTTAATGGTGGCGGCAGTATTTTTTGGTCTTCGAGATACCTAACTTCCAGACATTAAACTTCCAAACTTAAAATTTCTCGATGAATATAAGTCTAGTTGAAAATATTTCAAAAAACATTTCATCAACTTGTAGCTCTCACGTTTGGGGCAGGAGGAGGGTTATAAAACTTTAGGGCTTTTTTTTCCCAGGCTCCAATCATCGCAATTTTTTGCAAAGCATCCTTATTTGACATAAGTATAAACATATAAATGTTTGGATTTTGCTCCATGTCTAGAAATTAGATATCTCGAAGACCAAAAAATGCTGGCGCCATCCCTGTTTATGAGTATATATATATATATATCTTTTAAATAAAAAATTTTTAAGACAGTTTTTTAGATGCACATACATCGACTGACAAATAGGGATTAGCGCAATTAAATGTACATACATTGACTGACAAATAGGGATTGGGGCAACTAAATGTAAATACATCGAATGACAAATAAGGATTGGGGCAAATAAATCTACATGGTTAGGGTCAGGGTAAGGGTTTGGGTTAGAATCAATTAGAGCAGGGTTGTCCCGAAGAAATTTTTATGGGGGAGGGGGTAAGGTATCTTTTTTTTTGCTTAAAAGTTTAAATGTTATTACATAATTACATAAAAATGAAATAATATGTAGGATCCGCTCTACCTGCAAAGCTTAAGCCTCTTTCCAATTGTCGTAAAGTAAAAATCTCTTTTTCTTTACTCAAAATACTGGCCAATCATGGTTGCTGCTCAAAGGAGCTATTATCTCTAGTTCCATGAACTAAAATTCATTTTCGCTTGACTTTTCATTTCAGCAAAGTCTCATTAGTTTATTGTATCTGTCCCTGCATGCTCTAAAATTTTTTATTTTCCTAGTTCTTTTTCCTGCACTTCAACCCTTTAGAACTCTCTCTCATCTTCATGTTTTCCTGACTCATACAACCTACAACTTTTCAAGTCTTCTATCAACTGTTTCCTTGCTCCATAACTTTATTCTTGTTTTCTAATAACTTTAAATTTAATAGTGGTTGCTTGCAGCCTTGTTTCAAGTGAATTAGAATAATGTAAAAAATAAAAATGCCTTAAAAATGTGTAAATCGCATTGATAACTTTTGCTATGTGTGTGGTAAAACAAGATGTACCACATATATTGCATGTATTTTGATGTTCCTATGATATGGAGAAATTAAAAAATCATGTCACAGATAGCTATTTTTGTATTGTGCTGTCCCTATAGCCCAAGTTTTTGAGAAGAAGATTGTAAACTATCTCAATATAACATTTAAAGTTTGTCTAGTAGGCACCTCTGGAATCTGCAGATGAAAAATCAGATCATGTTAGAGTTTAATTCTCTCAACACTCAACATCACAAGGTTCTAATTTTATTTCTGAGTAGAACTTCAGTAGAATGATACTGGATTACACAGAATGAATTAAGTGACTTGATCAGAGACCTGAATTTGTCAAAAAGTAAATCAGAAATTCTGGTCTCTTGATTGTGGAATCTGCTGCAAGAGACAATAAATATTTCATATACCATGACTTCCACAAGAAAACTCTTTGGTATGAAAAATGACCTCATA
The DNA here is from genome assembly GCF_038396675.1 of Hydra vulgaris. Classification (NCBI taxonomy): domain Eukaryota; kingdom Metazoa; phylum Cnidaria; class Hydrozoa; order Anthoathecata; family Hydridae; genus Hydra; species Hydra vulgaris. The sequence continues at coordinate 67,286,557 of NC_088927.1, read as the reverse complement.
TTCTATTCTGAGATCATTAGACTAATAATTCACTCAATATTGAGTACAAATCTGAAGAGTGGAGAACCACTCCGCATACTGGCGTTTCAAAGCTAAGTTTAAAAGTTTAAATGTTATTACATAATTACATAAAAATGAACTGCCATCAACTTCTGTTGGATATGCTGTTTACTCAAAGGAGTTTGTTTGTTTTCTTCTTGTTTAAATGCAGCTTTGTCAAAAGATGAATTAAGGTTTACTGGAAAAAAAGATTGTTGCAATGCAGAAGACTGATATTTCTGCCAAATAAATTTATATACTTTATTGTTACAGAAATTTTTAATATTATTATACAGGTACTTATAAGTATCTTTATAATATTAATCATAAAGCATGGCCGACGACACGGGTTTCCAAGTGGGGGGAGGGGGACACAATTGTCAATTTCTAAAAAAAGTCCTTTACCCATCCAGTCGGCGTAACGTCACTCCGTATTAAAAGTATTGTTTTAAAATTGACCATCTTGAATTGGGTGAAAACAAACTAAAAAATCAGTTGCGGTTTGTTGAGTTATTTTATTTTAAATCCTAAAAGTTGTTGTGCAGTTGGTTGCACTAACAAAATAAAATAAAAAAATAAAAACTTAAGTCTTCCCTAAAGATAAAGTACTTAAAACAAAGTGGTTGAATGCGATAGATGGAGCACAGATACAAAATTACATCACTACTAGTGGTATATAATTTTATATCTTATAGCACAGATATAAAATTATATATCACTAGTAGTGATATATAATTTTATATCTGTGTAAACTATCACTACTAGTGATATATAATTTTATATCTGTGTAAACTATCACTACTAGTGATATATAATTTTATATCTGTGCTCCATCTATGCTGTTACCACAGGAATATCTTTAAAAAAATTAGCTATAATAATAAAAATATAGGTAAATATTATTTTCATTAGTGATTCACTACAAATAAAAAACTAATAAAATCTTCAATCTTAATTTTATTTTTTTAACTGCTCATTGTAAGCAATAGAAATTTTTATACGTAAGTGTTATTAACATCGTTTAAATTTATAACTCTCCTCCTCGCATCTTCTTAAAATATAATAACAACTCTTTAATGTATTTGGTATTTAAAATATTACTTCACTTTGCAAGTTTATACAACTTGTTTTCCTGCTTTTGAAACATAAAATACTACATATACAGTTCTTGGATTTTATAATTGCCATTCTGCATTTAATCCTTAGAATATTGTATTCTTTTTCTGTATTTACATTAAATTTCACATGATGTACTTTCTTAATAACTTCAAACAACACTTCCTTTTTTTTTATTTATTGTTAATAACATTTAAAATTTATTAAAAATAACATTTAAAAATTGTAAATAAAAGTTGTATTAAATATTATTACTAGTGTATTTTGGGGGAATCATAACTAAATGTGCTCTTAGTAGATATATTAGATATATTATACAACATAATTTTATTGTTAGATCTAAACTAATTCAATTTTACTTCAATGTCATTTGGAACCTCTTTGGAAACTTGCAATGCTATAACTTCTAAACCCATCCAAAATTTGAGTGTTTTTAAAGGGAAATGACATAATTCACATGGTATTAATAATCTATTACAGCAATCAATGCACTTATTCAAACAAAAATATATTGCTCTTAGCTGCACCTATACCTAAAAAATGCGCCTATACGTAAAAAAATTTTCTAACTGAGCAGAATAAATCAGTGCATTTTTTATCTATTATACTATTTTATTTTTTAAATTTAGTTTTTAAACTAATTTATGCTAAAAATGCAAGAGTAAACACCAAGAGTCTTAGTGTTTCTTTTATATAAACTGTTCAAAAAGTTTACAAGCAATGGCAAATGTAGTTCCTGGTGAAGATGCACAGCTATCTTTTCCATTACCTCCATTGCATTTCTACCAACATTACACTAATGAAAATGTAAAAAATGATTTGGCGCCTAAACCTCCAAAAGTTGTTGTTGGAGAATATTCCATGTATGGGCATATATTTAAGGTAATTAACATGCTATATTTTATTACATTGTTTTGTAAGTGTTCATTATAAGAATCCTTTTTTGTTTAATTGATAGTCTCATGTTTTAATATGGATCAATGTATTATTTTGCATATTTAACACATTTATTTGCGTACTAATATTACCAATCTAAATTGCTAACTATAACCTTTTTAATTATAATGAAACTAAAGCATTTTTATGTAAAAAAGATAAACATCTTAATTTCATATTTGTATATTACTAGTATTACTATTTATTATTATTATCTTATGAGGAACAATAAATTACCTAAAGGTTTGTTAGAAGATGATTATATCAATTTTAATATTTCTAACAGAATCTTCTTAAAAACTAAATTAAATTTGATTATATTTATTAGAGAAGCTATATGTTCAAAGAACATTTATTTTCAAATGTTGAAATAAAGTTCAAAAATCTAACAACATGTTCCTAAATAAATAGTGTATAACACAGTTTAAAACTTATCAATGTACTATAAGTTTGTTAATTGTGTAAATATTTTCTAAAAGAAATGCAAGAAATATTTGATGACTGTAATATCTGATTGAAAATAAGTTAAATATGTTGCAATAATATTTGATGACTGCAATATCTGATTGAAAATAAGTTAAATATGTTGCAATAATATTTGATGACTGCAATATCTGATTGAAAATAAGTTAAATATGTTGCAATAATATTTTTTTCATATTAAGCAGTAATAAGCAGTTTATTGTCATAAAAATAATCTCATTAACTAGACAAATTTTTTTGTCAGTGGGTAATTTCATGTTAAGTGATCCAGAAAATTAAAACAACGCCATCATATATCTTTGATTTGGTACAATTAAAAGAACTTAATAAGATAAGAGTTCCATGAAAATTTCAACCTCTAACTCCAAGAAATTTCTAAAGCATGACAGCCCATCTTACCTCCCTTAATTGTGACTTTATTTGTTTTATACTTTTTATTTAGAGTTACTTTAATTTTTAGATAACTTTAATTTGTATTAATGTTTGTTTTATTTAAAATAATATTGTTCTTTAAAAGTTATTAATTTACATTAATATTTGTTCTTTTTCTTTAAAAATTTGAAACAGATTTATTTTGTAAAAAATAAACCTGGTATAAAAAAAATAAACCAGTAAAAGAATGAGACTTTGCTAAATGATGAGTCAAGCAAGAATGACTTTTGATTGATGGAACTAGAGATGATAGCTTGTTTGAGCAGCAACCATGATAGTATTTGTAGAAGATATGACCTTAGGGCGATGGGAGAATGGCTCAAGCTTGGCAGATTAGGCAGATCCAACATTTACTATGCATTTTTATGCCTTGTCTAGGAGAGAAAGACCATCATTAAAAAAAGCAGCTCAAATATGACAATAACATTCTAAACATGGACAAATAAGAGATTCGTAGAGGTAGAGAATGGAATTAGAAGTAAGATAATGGTGAGCACAATAAAGAGCAACTTTAGCAGATGCTAACTTTGCAATGAGTTTTGTATATAATTTTCATGAGAGTTCAGTAATCTCAGTGAGAGGGTTTGCATTTTATTAACATAGAAATGTTGACAATATTGTGGTAGTTCTTTGCAAGTTTCTTTGGGGTTAAAATTTGCAAGCTAATGCAAGTGGTAATACTGTAGTGGTGTAGTGGTAGACACTGGCTTCATAAGTAAGAAGTTCTGAGTTAGATTCCCACCCCATTCCTGGTAGTACCGCTATCAACTTGTTTCTCTGTGCAGCAGCCTTGTTCGTCAAGGTTTGTATTTCAGAGTTGAGAGAGGGTTGTAATCATTATAAAGCAGCCTCCTCCACCAGGCTTGGCCAGGAAGGTATGCGGTTTCAAGTCTTTATATGACCACACAAGTAATATTTTATTTTGACGATTTAACCATGGTTTTTAACAAATGCGCTGAAAAAATGTTGAAAATAAATAACTTCGACACGTTTATCTTTACTAACGTTTTTATATAAGCAAAACACTTTTAGCTAATGATTTTAATAAAAATATCATTGAAAGTTGTATAAATTTTTATTTATGTTATTTAACTATGTAAGTAAAATATAAAAAGCAAAACTTATTTAAAAAATTTTTTTATAAGCGACGACTTATAAAATTTATTTAAACAGCAAAAAGTCTCTTTAATAATAAGATTTTTTCTTATGTTTACGTTACTGAGAAAAGAATCTTTTTTTTAATTTTTAAATGTGCGCATTTATTAAACAACCGTGGTCAAGTTTTTAAAATCAAATAGTGTTTGTGTGGTCATATTATGACTTGAAATTGCACGCCTTCCTGGCCAAGCCTGTTTTTTCACTATAGTGGCCCTCTCAGTTCCAAGTTGTTACAAAGAGAGATCAGAAAAGCTCCGAGTTGTTACAAAGAAAGATCAGATTCAAGATTGGATGCCTGTTCTAAGCGATTGAAAAAATAAGACTTTTTTCAAGACAGAACTTTATATTCTTGACTAATTTTATGTTGTTAGAGAAGATGCTTTTCTTTTCTTAGGGGCTATTAATATGAGGCAGGCTAGTCCAGTTAACTAGGCTGGCTCACTTAAATGATATCTTGGCATGTTTAATATTTACCTATAAAAATTTATCTTTTTTAGATGTGAAATGGCCTAGCCTGGATAATTGAGAACTCGCCTAATTTCAGTGGGATCCCACTCAGGTTAAACATTTTTTTTCCATATAAACACAAGCAAGTGAACAGCCGGCCTATCAATGTAGCTGATAAAATAAATCACGCTAATTCTTTTATCTAACTAAAAACATTACTGATTGTTTTTAAAACAACCAATTGAAAAAAAATAAAAAAGCCTAATTCAAATTCAAAAAAAAAAATTTTAGTCAGCCTGGTTGACCGGACCAGCCCAAATCATATAAACAGCTCCTTAGTGTTTTGGTCTGCAAGTATTTCTATTATGCGTTTTTTGAATTTGATATTCTGGTATATTTGACAGCATTTTTTTTTTGACCAACACTAGAGTGAACAGCTAAATTTTTTACTCCTCAGACCACAAATATTTTTGTTAATACTTGTGATCTAAGGAGTTTTATGTCATGAATTCAAGTAATACTATTTTAGATAAATAAAAAGTTTTTCCTGAATTAATGTAACCATAATTTTTAATGTGTTCTGATCAAATTTTGCAATCAATTCATAAAGTTTAAGAAAGTTTCCATTGTTCTGTTCTCAAAACTCGTTAAAAACGAAATTTTTTGCTAATTTTTTTCTAACTAAACTGCAAGTCACAGCAATTAAACAAGTTAAAACCATTTTCCAATATTTTTAAAATTTAGTCTCTAAAAACCTTAAAAAATGAACCTATTTTAAAGCCCCCAAAATTGTGGGGCCTACCCCCTGGCCTAGTCATCCAATAAGTAAGTCCTGCACTGTTCATATCTGCCGTTATTACATGGCCACCTGAAATGAATACTACAATTTGTTGTTAGTGGTTACCTATGAAAATGATTGTTTGTCCCCAATTATTTACCTTAGGTCTATTTATTGCTTCTTTTTTTTTATGCTTATCCATTAAATTACAACACTTTTCTGCTTCTTTTCAAAATTTACACAAAATATATTTTCATAGTAAAGGCAGATTTTTAAAGTTTCATCTGTTGTTTTAGATTTCCATTTAATTCTTCTTTGACGTTTAAATCTCTTTAAATCAGTCTTATGACTATAAATTATTTTACGAAAGTATCATTTAACTGCTTTCCAAAATCTCAATGTAAAATTAACTACTAAATTACATTAAAGTTAAATTTAAAATAAGAAACTAAACATTGATTGATTTCATCTACATATTTTTTTTTTATGTAACATTTTTTGTTACTTTGAAAATGGTTATTTAATTTAATGCTGAGAATGTTCATTTAATGTACACCAGTTTAATTTAATAGTTGATGAGTTTCTTTTACACTTGTGTACACCATTCATTTATACTGGTGTACACCAATTTTAATAGGTGATAAGGTTCTTCTATTCTAGTGGACACCATTACAATTTAATAGGTGTTAAGTTTCTTCTATACTGGTGTAATGTTATGACAGTGTGTTTTTTTGTTACTGTTATAGTTTTTTGCTTAAACAGTTGGCTTTCAACAATTTTAGCATTAGAAACTATTAATAGGTAATTAATAAAAAATTATTTTTTGTTTTTACAGTGTAAAAATTTAATAAAATCAATGTTTTAGATGGATGACTGTGTTTAATTTATACACCTGCAGATGAAAATTATTATGTTTTAAGAAAGATCATTAAATATAGAATGATGCGTGTTTTTTTGTTTGTTTGGGTGGAATCAAAAAAAAAGTTAAGAACATATTCTATATTTAAATTTTTAATAAAAAATTATTTAATAAAAAATTAGGAACATTTTCTATATTTAAAAACAATATATTGTTTTCCCTATTCATTGCAGCTTATGTTTGGCATATATATATAAATATTTAGAAACATCTTTTCATGTATAACATAATTGATCAAGTATTTATTATACTCCCTCTGTTACATTATACTGTTCCGATTTGTATTCAGCATTAAGAACCATTGTAATTAAATTATATTGTTAGTCTTTTATTTTTTATATAAAATTTAGTCATTTTTCTAAAATGTACTTATTATTTTTATAATACATCATAGAAAAACGTCTAAATTTTATTCAAAAAAATTAACAACTTAATTTATTTTAAATAATTCTTTATGTTGAATGCAAATTCAAACAGTATTTGGAACAGAGGGAGTAAAGTTTATTTACCCATAACTTATTTGCACATTATTTATTAAGTAATGCTATCCTTTTTTTTTTTATTCAATGTTATTTCACCTCCCCAAGGCTGATAAGGTTGCTACAGTCGAGGAGACTACTAAAATTGTAGTTACAACCCTCTCTCAACTCTATAACTCCAAAACACAAACTTTGACGAACAAGGCCGCTGCACAAAGAAACAAGTTGATTATCATGACCTTAACCATAGTGTTGTTTAAAATACTTCAAAACAATAAATGTATAACAAGTGTAATAAATATAAATATATTCAACTTTTATTTAAATGTTTAAAAAGAATAATATTTATCTTAATTTTCATTTGATAGCTACAATTTTTTAGTTTGAATTTTTTAGACAGATGATCAGATAATACAGCCTCTTGAATCTCAAGGAATAATGCGTCTTTATTCAAAAGAAGAAGATTTTGGTTTTGATTTTAATTTTGTATTATATTTTATGTATATATTTATATCTATATAATTTATATTATATAATGTATATTTATATGTGTTTAATATATATTATATAATATATATTCAAATGTATATAATAAATATTTATATGTGCATAATATATATTATAGTGTATATTTAAATGTATATAATATATATTTATATGTATATAATATATATTCAAATGTATATTTTATATTTATATAGTATATAATATATATTTATATAATATATATTATATAATTTATAATAAGTCTTATAAATATAACCATTTTTTTCAGTTTCAACAACATGTTTCAATTATACAATAATCATTTTCAAGTATAAAACAGCTCTTACACACAAATTTAAAACAAAGTTTTATCTTTTGTTTAAATATTAATTTTAAAGGATGAGAATGCCAATTTAATATTAAGAGTATTACAATGATTTTGGCATAAATCATTTATTTTGTTTTGAAATTGTTTTGATATTATACCAATATACAGTATTTTAAAGTAATTTGTTTTTGAGTAACCAACAATTTCTTTATTTTCTTTTTTATATAGTCTGTTTAGGTAGGTTAGGTTCAAGGTAGTTCTTAGTAGGTTAGGTTTTTAAAATGCAACCAATTAGTTTAGTCGGGTAAAACCGCATTTGAGTAAAAGAATTGAGGACCATTTTTAAGTTTACAAAAAACTTCTCATATAAATCAACATATTTATTCAAGAATTAGTTGCTTTAATGTAACAAATAAAGACTCTTTTTCAGTATAAGACTATGCCCAAACTTCACATCACTTAAAAATTAAAGAAGCGTTACACATTATGTGGGAAAAACTGATCTTAATAAACAGGTTTTTAATTACAAGCTATCACTCCAGCTCTAATCAACGTTTTCTATTACTCTATGACATATGTGTTACACTAATTATCTACATTTTCCATTATTCTATGGCGTAGGTTTTCACACCTTTTATGTTTTCTTTTGTTTGACTAACAAATAAAATTAGTGTTTGTTTTCGCTATATATTAAATAGTTTTTATATTTAACAGTTTTATACTTGAAAACGATTATTGTATAATCGAAACATGTTGTTGAGACTGAAAAAAATTGTTGTATTTATTAGACTTATTACAAAATTTGTGCTATTATGACCATATATAATTTATACTTATATGTGTATAGTATATTACATAATACAGCCCTCGGAATTAGGAAAAATGAGGTAGGCAATAAATTACCAACCTTAAACTGTTAGAGGTTGAGATTAGGTTGGCAAAGAAAAATTTGACACAAAAGGGTTACCATAAAACATAGAAACAAGGTTTGCAATTTTTTGGCTAATTCTGAGAGCTGGTAACATATATTTAAATGTATTATATACATATAAATATAAATTATATATTATATAATGTGATATAAATTATAATATGTAGCGCGTTTTATATACATATAAATTTATATTATATATTATATAGTATGTATTTATATATTATATATAATTATATATTATATAGTATGTATTTATGTGTAGTAATATAAATTTTAATATGTAATATATTTGAATATATTATATACATATGAATATATATTATATAATATGTATTTATTTGTATATAATATATATTATAATATATAATATATATTTATATAATATATATTACATAGTATATATTTATATGTATACGATATACATTTACATGTATGTAATATGAGTATTTGTAACAATACCTTTATTTATGTAACCTCTCTCATTATGTAAATCTCATTTCAATTAAGAATTTCCTCCTTAAAACCAGCTTCTTTTTTTAAATTCCATTACTACATAAGTTACATAATCTATTTCTATTACTACATAAAGTCACATTTTCATTCATATCAACCAACTTTTTATTTTTTTACTATGTTTTAGAACATTTGATTGATAAAATTAAAACTATATTTTTTGTCATTTTTTACTTTTTCTTTGTCTTTATTTTAAGTCTACTTAAGGATATCATTTCAATGTTTAGTATAAAAAAATATAAAATATTAAAAGTATATACAATAATAAACAATATTGCTTAAAATACATTTTTTAACTTTTTCAACAAATCTTTAATAGATCATATTGTGGAAATGAAAAAGCTTAACCACTCCATACTGGTGAACTATCTTGAACTTGTTGACATAATGATTTATGCTCCAGCATCACCAGAAGTCAGTTTTATTTAATTATCAATTTTTTGTGGTTTGTTTATACATAGGTTTTATAGGATTATTGTTCAAACTTATAAGGCTGGCCCTTCAAACTAATAAGGCTGGCCCTTTTTTTTAAATAATGCACCAAGTTTTTTCAAACTATCAACTTGATCGAATTTCTGTAGACTTATTAGAATTCGAGTTTTAATTACTAGATTAATTAAAATTTTACTCTAGTTTATAAATAAATTTTTCTCGTTCTACTGAATTTTACTTTATAATAAATAACTTAATATTTACAACAATAAACAAAACTTTTAGTAGAAAAATATTTGTGTATCTTAAGAATTAATAATAGTTGAGTTTTAGTTTAAAAGTTGAGTTTTAGATGTTTAAAAGTTGTAGTTAAAAAATTTCAAAAATTTTTTATGACATCTTTTGAACAAAAAATAAATCTGTTAGTTTTTTGCAATACTCCATAGGTGTTATTTATAAATACAGTAAATAAAAGGTCAATACCCATTTTTGAAAATAAATTTTACTGTAGACCCATGTGACCCATTTTACTTTAGCAATTTGATGTCACACAAATTGAGTTAATCAACTAGAACTCTTTTTTCATATTAGATTTTGAGACTAACCTCTTAATTTATCATAAATATATTTGTATTTTTAGTACTGATGAAGATTTATCCTTAAAAAAAAATTTTTTTTGTTATCAAAAATTGACAAAAAATCAATTTTTGCAAACCTTTAAAGCATGATAGTTTTTTTGTTTTTTGTTTTTTTGTTATTCACCTCCTCAAGGCCGAGAAGGCCACTACAGACGAGGAGGCTACTTAATAGTGGTTATAACCCTCTCTCAACTCTATAACTCCAAAACACGAACCTTGACAAACTAGACCGCTGCGCGGAGAAACAAGTTGAGTGCGGTACTATTAGGGACGTGGTGGGGATCGAACTTTAGTTAGGCTGAAATAGTTCTTAACGAGCCAATAATCAGGTGAAATCATTGGAAAATATGTACTTAGTACTATTTTCAAGTTTATAAACATTTTTTTTTATTTCAAAATTTTTTGAAAACATTTTGGAATAAAGCTTCTTGTATGAATAGTAATTATTTATTTAAAAAATTATCAATTCTAAAAGAGGTCACTATTAAAACTTAGTACTTTTGGCTTATATCTACAGAAAGTCTCTATTAAGAATGTTTATTCTAAATAATAGAGGCTTTGCATGAGTGAACTGATTCTTTAAACATCTTTTGGTAAATATACTAAGTATTGATTTAAATAACAATAGTTTTGACATTTATCTATTTAAATACAATTTGTCTATTGCTATTTTAACAGTTATACATATACTATTATTGAGTTACTTAGTGGTGCAGACTCTAGTCAAGAGTTAGTCTAGTTGGTACTTAGTGGACTCTAGTCAAGAAACATATTGATTATGACTATGCTCTCAATAGATAATAATATGTTCATATTATTATCTATTGAGAGCATAGTCATACATGATTATGCTCTTAATAAAGGAGGTCACTATTAAAAATTTGTAGTTGTATTTTGCCAGATTCTGTAATAATCAGGCAAAAATACAAATTAAGGCACTCTTGAACATTAAAAAATATGTATTTAAAAAAAAATATTGAAAATAATTTAAAATTATCTTTTAATATACGAGAATAATATTTATATTTATAAATTATATTTATTATTATATATTATATTTAGATTTTTTTTTATTATCATTTTTCTGCATATTGTTATGATAATTCTATATGTTTTTTGTTTTTGTTTTTTAGCGACAAAAAAAAATTGAAGAAATTAAAGTCTTGTTTATCAATCTTCATCATCTCATCAATGAATTTCGTCCTCATCAAGTTTGTTGCATTTATTATTTCACCACCTCATCAATAATTTCATGCTATTTTTATATGCATTTTGTTTCATTTACTATATCTCTGGTATTTAATTTTTTGTCTTTAAGTGTTGTTTTGTAAACAATTGATGTTTTTCAGGCTCGTGAAACACTTCGTGTTTTGTTACATAGGCAAAAGCAGCAGACTTTAGAAACTGCTGACCGATTACGAAGGTAAATCTGTTTTTGTTTTACATTTATTAGGTAGCAAGCAAGTTTATTTGTTTTCTTAATACAAGCTTGGTGGAGTTCAAAGAATCAAATAATTGATAAAATTTTTATATAAACGTTCCCTGATTGATGACAACTTGAGGTATTCGTTTTGACAAACATTTACAGTGGCAAGCAATTTAAGTGACAAAAGTATAAATTATGAAAAAAAAAATTGTTACAATATTGTTTTTAATACCATTTAACAAGATTTAAAAAAAGAATGGTAGTAAAAAAAAAAAGAGTAAGTTCTTTTTAATTTTATTTTTATTCAAAAGAGAATCAGTTTGTGTTTTTTTTTTTTAATTTTCTTGAATAAGAAAAAGTTCACATTTTTTACATTAAAAAAAAGATTTAAAATGTATAATAAGGTGATCAACGTCTTTTTTGAATATTTATTATATTTAAGTGAATATTTATTATTTGTTATATTTATTATATTTTAATATAAAAATCCTCATTTTATTTGGTTCTCGCACTCTATAAAAAAACATTCTTTTGTTAAGCTGCCTATAAAATTTATAGGAAAATCATATGGTTGATACTAAACGCTTATTTTAAAAATCAAATAAAACAAAAACAAATAATATTTATTCAAAAATTCTACAATGACATCATTTACTAAAGCTCTTTGGAATTAAACACGCTTGAATAAATTATAAAGTCTGTAGATTGCAGCGTATATTTTAAAGACTTTGAGAGACTGGCTAACATAGAGACGGCGAATATGAACACAACTTGTCTCAGCACTTTAAGATCCCTTTAATACAACAGTAAGTAAATAACTTTTAAAATAAATAAGAGTTTGCCATATTCTAACACCTATTAGAGTTTTCAAATCTTTAATTACTGTTAAATATAACACATTCTCATCAAAATATTTATATAGCTAACAACTCCCAAAAGATAAATGGTGAATTAAAAAACTGTTGAACATTATTGTTTTTGCTCATTTATTTTGCATTTATTTAGCCCTTTTACAAATTAGCAATCGTTTCAATATAAAAAAATGGATTAAAAAAATTGTAAGATAAATTTAGTAAACAACCTTCTGAATAAACCAAGAAGAAAATTTAAAAATCATGAAAATTAATGAAGACAATCCAAAACCTGGCTTTTAAAATATAAGTAATAGTAACACATTTTGCATTTGGCACCAGCTAAAAAAAGAAAGAAACGCAATTTTACAACAATTGGAAAGTGGTTCAAGCTTGACAGATAAAGCAGGTCTAGTTACATTTACAATGTGCTTTTAGACTTTGTCTTGTTATTCGTCAATATAAGAATGCCAACAATATTGCAATATTTTTTTGCAGTAAATGAGTTTTGTTGTGTAACAAAAATTATTGATTCTAAGTCTAGAATTGAAATCTATAAGTACTGCAAGCCTTAGGTTGTTACAGAAGAGAAATCAGATTTAAAATCGGCTGCTTGTTCTAAGCAATTAAAAAGGAAAGATTTTTTGTCAAGACACAAGTATAAAGTTGAGTTGTCAACAAATAGAGTCACTTTAGATTTCATGAAGATCGTTATTGTTGATAAGAAACAATACAGGAACAATGATAGAACCTTGTGGTACCCTTAAAGTTACTTAAAATAAAGAAGAGGGTAGGCCTTCAAAAATAACTTTACTACTGCAGTTAAAAAGAAATAATTTAATAACCTCAAAATCTTTATATAAAAAAACTAATAACAGAGTGAAGACTAACAGTAGGATAATTGGAGAGGTCAAAGTGTTATCAAAGTGATAGTTAGAGAGGTCAAAGTGTTATCAAAGTGATAGTTAGAGAGGTCAAAGTGTTATCAAAGTGATAGTTAGAGAGGTCAAAGTGTTATCAAAGTGATAGTTAGAGAGGTCAAAGTGTTATCAAAGTGATAGTTAGAGAGGTCAAAGTGTTATCAAAGTGATAGTTAGAGAGGTCAAAGTGTTATCAAAGTGATAGTTAGAGAGGTCAAAGTGTTATCAAAGTGATAGTTAGAGAGGTCAAAGTGTTATCAAAGTGATAGTTAGAGAGGTCAAAGTGTTATTTAGAGTTAAAAAATTGTAACCACTTATTTAGCACTTTTTAAAAGTTTAGCAAAAATTAAAGAGAGTTCTGGAGAACACTTTTTTAAGGCTATGATGGAAATCTATTCTGGAACACAAACTGTAGAAGTTTTTAATTGAGAATTAACTTTAGCATTGGAAACCAGAGTGATTTCAATGTTTAACTATAAGTTAATCTGTTTCACTGTCAGTAAGAGTATGACCATTATGTTCAAGAGTTAATTAGAGTAAGATTTCTTTGCAAATAACTCTGCTTTATTCTGGTGAGAGGTAAAAAGATCAGACCCATGAATTAGAGATTAAATGTTAGACCTACTTTAGTTAATGACACTGTTGAAGACTAACCAAAAATCTCTAGAACCTAACATTTGAGATAAGTTACAAGATTTAGTAAACTGAGAATAACAGAGCTTAACATCAGACAGGACTTTTTTGCTTAAGATGGTGAAAAATGTGGAGTAGAATGAGGTTAACTTAAAAATGAAGAGAAGTAAAAAAAACTTCCAAACTTTTATTCAAGAAGGAATAAAAGCTTCTAAGATGCACTTTATGCATACATATTATGGATATAAACATATATTCTTAGATGCTGGCATACAATATCCTATCATTCTTATATAAACTTTAGTATTTATATGGATTAGTATATGCCGAATGAGAAGATGATCAGATGGATGTGTGGTGTGACTCTAGCAAGGCATAATCTTAGACAGATTTGAATAAAATATTGTATTGAACAACGTTTTTTAGAAAAGATTAAAGTAATTTAGGTATCAGTGTGTAGAGAGGTAGCAGCTTCAGTAGAAAGTGATAGTGGTAGTAAGAAAACCTGAAGAGAGTGCCTTACATATTGTATGAATGAGCTTTAGTTAAGAAATATATAATACACACTTATTTATGTATGTGTATGCGTGTATGTATGTATGTATATACAATTATGTTGCATACAAGTTTTTGTTTATATTTTTTATTACATTAAGAAACATAGAAAAAGCACGTTCATTGTTGGCTGCTGCTGGTAATTTACTTCAACAGCCTGTTATTAAGAATGAATTGCAGTCAATTGAGGTAATTCCTGTCTTATAACATGCTAGTCGTATTTTTTTCTTTGTCAGTTTTATAACATACTAGTCGTATTTTTTTCTTTGTCTTTTTTATAATATACTAGTCGTATTTTTTTCTTAGCTTTGATTGTTGATTTTTTTCAGGATAGTGATCCTACTCTATCTGCAGAAGAAAAGTTAAAAGATTTGCATTCATTACGAGAAAAGTTGATGTGCGACTTACTTGATGATATTTCGTAGTTCATTGAAAGGACTTTTAAATTCTAGAAACAAGATTGGTAATTTTTAAAGGGGTCTAGATAGATGATTTATACTGACATTTTAGAAGCTAGATTGTTGGTTTATTTTGACGTGCTAGATAATTGAAATTTAATTTATCCGGAAAATTTACTTATAAACAATTCGTTCGTCATAATATTTATTAAAATATTTCGTAGAAGATTTCATTTAGTGAAGAGGTTGCTTAAAAATCCGCCAAACAATGCGTTAGAGAAATTTTTTCTTTTATAATACTGTAAAAGATTAATGCATTAAATACTTTCATTTTTCAATTTGCTTTTTATTTGTTATTGTTATTATTTTTGCTTATTTTATTTGTTAAATGCAAAGTGTTTTGTTTTCCACACTGATATTATTAGTAAATAAGACACGATTTCCATGTTCAAAATGTTTGAATAGCTTTTTATTATTGATTAAGTCTTCTACAGCACACAGCGGGAATATTCCTTTAAAATAAGTGGCCAACAAACTAATTTATGTGGATTAAAAGAATTAATTTATGTGGAATAATGAATTAATTTATGTGGAAATGAATAAAATAGTGAAATACGATATTTTTCTTTTTGCTCATGAACGTAGCGAGGGGGATGAGGGGGATCTTGTTGAATTTTTTTTCAGGCGTTGTGCGAGTTTCAATTTTAAGAATCTTTATGCAGAAGTTAAATGAGAATGTTTTTCACAAAAGAAAATTGCGGCGATTGAAGTCTTTTAACAAAATAACCCAAAAAGTTAACTCCACTCACACCCCAAATGTGAGGGCAATGAGTGAATGAATTTTTTTTTTTTTGTCACTATCTTATACCAAATATAAATTAAATAACAGATTTAATTTTTATCCTGTAATCTTTTATTGTTTGAAAGTTGTGACCATGTATAGTTTACAAGTCCTCATTTTAATATTTGGTTGATAAATTTACAAGTCATTAATTTCAACTGATTCTTTATCGAGGTGAGGCGTGCGCTTTTTACAAGGTTTTTTAAACCTTGACTATAGTCAAGGTTTAAAAAAGTGCACGCCTCACCGCCTTGATATATATATATAAAAGAAAAATTATAGTCATATAATGGAAACAATGCATGGAACATATATAGATTTAAACTTTATAGAAATAATTAAAAATTAGTAATAAAATTAGTACTTAAAGTATTTTCTAATTAGCAAATAAATAATTAAATAAAAGCAAACATGGAAAGGGAAGAAAGTAAAGTGTTCATGTAGTTCAAGCATTTTTTTACAACATTAAAAAAAAATAGTGCAGTAAAAAATTAGTCAATAAAATTCTTTTTTTTATGTTGTTACTTATTTAGATATAGGACTACTAATGCTCTATAAATATGAAAAAATAAGAAAAAATAACTCTAAAACAAGCAACATCAACTAGATCATTTAAGTTTTCAACTTTAAAAATTTAATTTACAAACAAAGTCTAGATCATGCTTTAAGCATAAACTTTTTCTAATTTCACTCTTTAAGATTGAGCAGAAGAACTTTTTTTTTAGTTAACAAGACTGCAAGGAACTACTATCAGAGTTAAAAGTTACTGGAAGAGAAAATGATGAGGTTTATGAAGCAAAATAATGATTAACAGATGACTTAAAAGATAGCAAATTATATAGTGACTTGACTTCGGCAAGAGCAAATCGCAGTTTTTTTCTTTTTCCAAACTTTAGCTAAAGTACAAAGCGGCAATTGAAATAGAATAATTCTTTCATTTACATTTGCTTTTTGGAGTGTTGCTATATTTTCTTGATTATCTCATAAGAATCCGTGTTTAGACTATTTTTGAGGTAAAGAGAAATACCTTAAATTTAAAAAAAAATTGTAACGGAACTTTGACCAAAGATAATATATTTGTTTTTTTCAGTGTGTAAACTGATAAAGAGGTTATTGGTTGTTTTTTTTTCTTTGAATATTATCCAACTCCTGTAGCCCAGCATATATAGGACATTTTATGACTAAATCGTCTCTATAAGCATTTACTGTAATACCAACTTTGCAAAAAATTTGAAAAATTCGACTCAGGATGCTTTCAGTGGATACTTTTTATAAATGTGATGATAGAAAGAACTCTTGTTGTAAGCCCTGAGACGCCTAGAAATGATTTGAGTCATGTTAAATAAATAGTATATTAGCAATAATAGAGCAATATAAGGATTGGTATCGGCAAATTTTTATTGTAATAAGGCCTTTTGAATAAAATATTCCAAACACTGTCATCGAACGCCTCAGAACGCCTCATCTAAACTACAGATACAAACTTGTGATTTATTATTATGGTAAAGTTTTGCCATTTCTTTTATTTTCTTTAAACTAAATTGATGAAAGTAGCTATTTGGTATTGATATTACTGGACACGGTTGCAAGATAATTTGTATAATATCTGAAATTATATAAAACCTTCCAATTATTTTCTATTGTCGAAGATAATTGCAAAGTATTTTATTATTAGCAAAAATACGAGTGTTTGAATTAGATTTTAATTTTTGGAAATTGTTCAAAAATTTTTGAGAATTAGCTTTTTAAGGTCTCCTATAGTTTCAGCAAATTTTATAATATTTTAGGTACATTTACAGTTTTACCGAAATATGCTCAAGCAAACTTGTATTTATTAAATGCTGTGCATTCCTGCAATTTATTTAAGATCTATTCAATTTTTTTTAGTTCTTGATCTTTTAGGGTATTTTTATCATTCATTAAATTGTTAATTAAAAAAATAATTTGCACAATTCAAGTTGCCATGGTGTTTAGAGTAAATGCAGTCTTCTTTTTAGCAATAAAAGAATGTTTTCACATTCTTCCATCGCTAAAAAATCAGCATTTTTTTTGCATTTTGTTTGAGCTTCTTCATCTTTGCTTCTTTTTCATCATTGCTTCCTTAATAAAAAAAGCAATGAACAAAAAATATGCAATCTTTGAATTTTGAGAAAATCTGTTAATTAGGTTAACAAAGTTGTAATGTTTTGGAATAGTATAACATTGTTTTAATATTTTAATTATCTTTTTTTAATTATATAAATAAATTTAATTATATAAATAAATATAAATAAATTTTAATTATTTATATGGAATAGTATAACATTGTTTTAATATTTTAATTAATTTTAATATTTTAATTATTTTTATTATTTTAATTTAATTTAATAAGATGTTAATTAATTATTAATATATTGTATTTAATTAATATTTGTAACGATTGATAAGAAAGTATGAGAAAGTAGAAAGTTAAATTTGTAGCGATCGATAAGAAAGTATGAGAAAGTAGAAAGTTAAATTTGTAGCGATCGATAAGAAAGTATGAGAAAGTAGAAAGTTAAATTTTTAGAAAAGCTGCTTTATGTTTGATTATTCCGCACTTTTTTATCATTTAAATTTTAAGGAAATTACTGAATGTTGCCTGCAATTATACATCCTCCTTCGTGTTCATATGTGTTAATGATGGAGGTAATAGTATTAATTTGACACAAATATTTTTCTAACGATTCAGAGGTAAACATGCATGAACTTTATCTTCATTGGGTTTTATCTAAGATAAAACCCAATGAAGATAAAATTTGCGAAAATGTGTTTATCTTCATGTATTACGCAAAGCAGCACATTTTTTACGAATTGGAAAAGCATTTCTCACAAATATATCCAAATTCTTCTAGATTTTTTTTTAAGCCAAGTGAAAGAATAATTAGTATCGGAGCTGTCATATCATGTAAAACAGGGGGTCCACTCTGCTGGAAAAACTGAAAGAACTAGAAAGGACTGTTTTTGAAAAACATACTAAAGAAACTGGAAAATTTATTTTTTGTGTATCATTGATTTAATGATGCACAAAAAAAAAAACATTTTCCAGTTTTTTCATCATATTTTTTAAAAACAGCCGTATACCTTTTTCCAGCAGAGTGGATACCCTGTAAAAGAAACGTTAGCCAATGCTCGAATAGGAAAAAGATATTGAAAAAGTTAAACTACTACGCGTGATTTTTGGCTCGGAGATAATTAATGTTCTCGGAGATAATTGATGTTATGTCGGAGACATATTTACAGAGATAATTAATTAACTTCAGATTTGAAATTTAACTTCAGATTGGTTTGAAATGTTATAATTTTGTAGTGATCTCGATACTGACGGTTTATTAAATTGAATTGTATTTTGAATTCAAAATATGATTCAATGATACTTAAAATGATACTTAAGTATCATTTAAGTTCCTGGAGCATCACAAAAAAAAAATGTTAAAATGACATCTAAAACACCTCATAAAAAGTAATTAATAAACCGCTGTATTAACAAAAAGAACCGTTTTAATTTTGAATGTTAAATATAATGCATTATTTTAGTCATTGAAACACGTTTGCTATAAAAGTTATTGTAAAGAAATTTTTGCAGCTTTTAAATGCATCTCAGACATTTAGTTCTTCTCACTGCAGCCGCTTCAACAGTTTACACAACATCATTAAAAGGTTATTTTTTACACCATGAACATTTTTATTATGAAAAAATTTATATTTTTGTAACATGTTTTTTAAACATCGAAACGAAGTAAACATCTCATTATATTTCTTATGCCACTGAATGCAATACAAATACAATACATATTGTATAAAAATTTAGCTACATTTATCTAAAAAAAATTTTGATAATTTAATGAAATGAATAAAATAAAAAATAAAAATTCAAAATTTACGGAAAAATTCAAAAAAGATTGAATGAAAATGAAAAGAAAAAAATACTTTCATAAAAATTTTATTTTTATATCTTCGATTTTATTTATTTTCTTGTGAAAGCAAAACTATTTAGGGAGAAAGAACCTAAGATAATCCAAGATTAGGAAATAACATGAGTAGTTTTTGACAAAAAAAATTTTTAGTTATGTATTTTTTAGGTATGGTCCAAAATAAGCTTAGTTAGGAAACAACAACCGAGGTTGTTCAGCCCTTTACAAGGGTTACAGAAACAAACCTTTAAAACCAAAACAAAAATAGTTCTTGTTAGTTAATGAAAAGATTCAATTTTAGTATTTATAAGTTTGTTGTCATTTGAATGTTATTTTTTTAACTTTAACTTTGTACAACTATTTATTCTTTTTATTCTTTTTTATTAATTAATTTATTAAGCTATATATTATAAAATATTCTTCTTCAGCTAGTTGTCTTTGAGAGATCATATACCAAATTTAAAGTAGATTTTCAAAACCTGCAAATTTTTAAAGTGTAATTTTTGAGTTTATACTTGAAAAAAAGTTTAATTTTTGTTTAATTTAACTTTGTTCAGATAAAGATGAACTAATAGAGTCGAAATGCAATAGAACCTGCATGGTTATCGCTGTTGGCAGTGCATTTGTTTTATTTGTTTTTGTACTAATAATTTATTTATGTTACGCGATGAATCAAAAAGGTAAACATTTTATTTTTAATTTTTAAATTAAAATTCTGTAGAATATTTTATAATAAACTGTAATTTATTTTGTAATTAATTTTCATTAACTTTATTATATTTTCAATTTACTTTATCTCGTAATATCTATTACCTATTTCTTTTTAAAACAATTCTCAATCAATTTTATGTAATTTAAAAGCTTTAATTATGCCAACGAGAAATTCGTTGTCATCCTAATTAAACTTTATAACTATGAAATAAACTTTATAATTGAAATTTTATTGCTGATTAAAATATTTAAAATTTTAAAAGAAACTTTATGATTGAGCGAGATTTTATTGCTGATTGAGATAAAATCCTGTTGAGATTTTTGATTTTTATATTACTTCGATTGAAGAAAATTTAAAAAAAAAGTAGGAAAAACTTGTGCAATCCCAACTCTTTCTTGTGGTTTACTGAAAACAAATCTTAATTAATACTTAAAATAATCATAATTAGTAATTAATAGTACTTAGTTATTACATTATTTTAATTAACTTGAAAAAATTATTTTGTAACTAATGTTGCTAAGCCAATTATCAAAAAAAACAATAAAATGAAAAACCGCACTTTTATGCGTTTTACCACGTGTAAACAATGCTGCTTGATTTTATTTGAACCATTTGATGAAAATTTTTTTTTTTTCCAAAAGGTAAAGCGTAACGTAAAACGTAAACTTCTCTCTTTGACATTTTATTTTAAAAAACAATTGCATTGAAAAAAACATAAATATTTTATTTTAAATTACCCTTATGTTTCTTACCGTTACCTTATTCTTACCTTATTCTTACCTTATTTTAAATTACTCTTATGTTTCTTACCGTTTAGATGTTTTATAAAATTTCATTACAAATGAAATTCCAATTTTTTTGGTTCTGTAAACTTAAAAACTATCTGCGTAGTATTTGTGATTATAGGGGAGACTGGGGAGAGATGGGACAAAAATTTTTGTTTGTGTGCTTTTATATTTTCCACAAAAACAATACAAATTGGGTTAAATTTATAGTCTACTGGATTGTCTTGAAATTATTGCAAAACTCATTACTTAAGCAGTAAATTAAGTTCAAGCCATTAGTTTTTTAATGTGATACTGTTTGTCCCATGCCACCCCATATTGGGGTGAAATGGAACAACGGTTGGAGCGAAATGGAACAAGTTAGAAACAAAAAAAAATAATTTTAAGCATTATTTTCTTCTGTATATTCTACTCCTTATAAACATACCAATACACAAAATATAATTATGTTTAAGCAAAATAAGATATTCTAAAAAGTCGCTTGATGTTTAAATTGAGTCAAAACTACGTTGATGTCTCAGGGGTAACTTTTTTGCTTTTTTTTATCTTTATCTTCATTTTTTATTTTACAAAGGCTCTTGAATAAGCTATTCCTAAATATTCAGAAATGTCATATACTGTCATAGGAGTATTTGGATGTACCTTTAATCATGATTCTCACGTTGAAATGTAAAATTTTTTTAATGGCTCAAATACTGACCTATTAAGTGGTTGGAGTTTGTGGCTGCAATGGGGTGACAATATCTAGAGCACTAAATTACTTTCCTTAGTTTTATCTATCAATTCAATCAATATATAACTTTAGTGGTTGGATGTCCATACTCAACAAAATGACCAAACAATTTCAAAAAAATTTCTGTAATTATTCATCCACTACGATTAGCATCAACTTTGGTACCTGTTGATGCACCTTTAAGCATTGGTCAACAAAAGTGGAAGCAATGAAATATCAGAAATGGTGAAATAGAATTTCCAAGGGCTTTTATACAACCCACCATTGTAACTAGAATTCCCCTTTCAGCAGTGGTTCCATATCCTCCTTGTTTTAATTCTTTACCAGCAATCACTTTTGCTGGCTTTTGAACAGTTGTATGACCGGTTTCATCAATATTGTAAATGCAATCAGCAGAAAACTTATAACGCTTTTGTCAAGGTTTTCGAAGAAAGTTTTAACATTTGTGCGATTAAAACTAGTTGTTCGACTGAGGTTGGCAGCTTCTTGTATACGAATAGATAACTTTGTACGATTTAAGAATAAATAAAACAAATCAGTTCCAGCTGTTTTACTCTTTTTTCAGTTTTCTGGTATTTTAATGTCATCTTTAATTGCATATTGATATGCAAGTTGCGTTGTTACTCTAACATTAAGTCTATAATGCATATTAAATGTTTGACGAAGGTATGTTGAAAGTTCATCTTCTTGTGCCTTGTTAAAAATATATTTATGTTGTTCATTAAAATATAAGTTATTGGAAGAAGGTTCTTTGTTAACTTTTATTTTTTGCTGTAAACTTGATTTTAAATCTTATAATTTTGTGCAACTGCTCGTAGTGTATAAAATACATATATATAAACTGGATACAAATAAATTCTACTTTTTTGAAATATATAATAATATTCGTTGTAAAAAGAAAAAAGAAAAAAAGGATATATATAGATTATTATTATTATTATTATTACTATTATCATTATTATTGTTATAGCAATATTCTACAATAGAAGTTTAACTTCTATGAGCCAATTGTCTCACGACAACCGGCTATAGTAGACCAACTCGGAAGAGAACGAGTCCATAATTGTTTTTAAACTTGTTGACTAAATTAGCGGCAACTATTGAAGCAAGCAAAGCATTTCATGTTGGCACCACTTGTTTTTTGAAGAAATTGTGTCTTTGACTGTTTTGGTAACTTCTTGTTTAATTTTATGCTTTGCGCTGCAAAGACTACCTGCAGGACCATCACATGTAAAAGAAGTCGCTCGTCTACATTCTTGATGCCAGTTGACTTTGTTGAAGTTTTTATAAATTTTAAAAAATTGAATTAGATCACCTCTTATTCTACGTTCAGCTAATGAGCTGAGACCAAAATTTACCAGATGTGATTTGTAGTTCATGTTGCGCAATTGCGGAACAAGTTTAGTTGCCCTACGTTGAACTGATTCTATCTTGTTAATGTCCTTTTGTACGTTAATATCGGCCGCACATACGCTGTATAAAGCTTGATGAACATACTTGGATTCCATTTTTTAAAAGTTCTTTTAATTATCCTAACTACAGAGTTTTTTTACCATTTGAGTTTATTATCAACTAGAATACCCAATGTTCTTTCATTAGATACAACTTCAAAAAGAATGCAACTACCAATGGCGTCTAACATTTTCAGGAGGATATCAAATTCCGAGGAACTATCGTGAAATTTTTTTTAAAACTTTGCATTTATTTATAGTGAATTCTATGCGCCAAAGTCTTGACCAATCACCTAAAATATCAATGTCCTCCTGAACAAACGCCAAACCCATAACTGACATGCAACCAATCAGCTATCATCGGCCAAAAGTTTGCAAGTATTTTTAACTAGTTCTCGCATATCATTTATGAATAGCAAAAATAGTAGAGGTCCTATGACCGATCCTTGAGGAACACCACTCAGGACAACCATCCATTCAGAGAAGAAATTGCCAAAAACAACACGTTTTTGTTTCCTCCACGAAATGTCCTGTTTTGAAGGTACGCAGTGTAATTGTCTAGATATGTTAAAGATGTAGAAGTGAACCACGTTTCTGTGATTACAATTATGTGTGGGTTATCCAATGATGCAATTCTAGCTTGGAATTCATCCCACTTATTTTCTAAAGACGTTGGATTAAAATAAAGACATTTGAATTTAGATAAAGAATATGTGGACGATAGAGTCGGAGGACGTTAAGCATTATATATATATATATATATATAAATATATATATATATATTTATATATATATTTGTATATTTATAAAATTTTAAATAGCTACGTTTGAAAATTTCCGAAAATTTTTTATTGCAGTAAACTTAGTTATGATATAGTTTTATAAAACTAATTTCATTGTTTCAGAAATATGCATTTTATCATTTACATTGTAATATTTGGGTATTCTTTAAATATTTTAACAAAAAATATAAAATAAGGACCCACAAGCAAAAAATAAACATCTTTTATACTTTTAAAATCAATTTTATCAGGTATTAGGCTCGTGCTCGGTTATTAAAAAAAGCTAAATCTAATAAATATCTAATTTGTATCGTATTGTGAAAAATCATTTGTATAAGAAATAATATAAGAAAGCTATAACTAGAAAATCTAAAAATTTCTATAAAGTTAAAATTAACAATATTCAATCAAAAACATACGCAAGAAAGCAAGACGTGTTTTTACAGAAAAAAAAAAAAAAAAAAAAAAACCCGATAATAAAATAATATAAAGTTTTTTTATAATATGGTTTTTTATCAATAAAACGCTACTTGAAAAAGAATTGTCTATAAAACCAATATGGCACCACGATCAATCGAGGAGATGTTTAACTATTTAAAGTGTGATATTTATACTTTTGAAGAAAATTTTTTGAAAAATATTGAGGAAATTTGTTCTCACCCAAAAGACTTAGTTATCTCAAATATGAGCCCAATCTCAGAAAACTCAATTCGAAACCTTCGAGAGCGATTATTTGCCGAAATTATTGAGACATTTTGTGCAGATGAATTTAGTGAGGTAAACATAACGCTAGACCTTACAAATCCTGTTGAAAAGAATCTTCGTAAACGATATAAAACAAGTTTATGTTTAGAAGATATTTATATACTCTCAATAACATTATGTGAAAAGCAATTTCACAAAGAAATCGTTAAGGTAATTATCTCAACAAAGAATGTGGACACTCTGTCTAGTGATAGATTTTTAAGTAAATCAGTAAAAGAGTTGTTACATATTTCAAAAGAAATTCAAAAGGAAAATAAAGAAATTAAAGAAGAACTCATACTGTTGAAAGAAAAAATAATTTTCCAAACTAAAATTATTGAAAACCTTAAGATAGAAAACAGACATTCGGAATTGGATATAAGTCTCTTACAGCCGTGTCAAATATCGAAATTAAAGATTGATGGTTATTCGCAATGTGAAAATAAAATAACGAACACAGGTGCTAAAAAAAAATCTAACTCAAAAAACGCATGATAAGCCTCTTAAAAATGCTGAGTACAAACCGCGACTATTAAAAACATTCGCAAATGTAGTTGCTCAAACTCACTCAATCACAAATCGACCACAAATCGATGGAATACTGACCACAAATATAAGCGAAAAAACCAAAATCGATAACAAACTACGCGCATCAAATACCAACAATGACGAAAATAATTTTACTTTAGTGTGCCGAAATAGTAAATCTAATCACAAAACACAAAATTGTCCATTAGTAAAAAAACATAGAACTTCAGAGCCAGTTTTTGGAACAAAAATTTCTGAAAATAAAACAATTGCAGGTGAAAGAATAATTCGTAAATTTGACGTTTTTGTCGGAGGGGTAAGCAATCAAATCAATGAAGAACTTTTTAAAAACTATTTAGAAACAGAAATAGGAATCACCCCCTTATCTGTTATATTGAATAAAGAAAATGAATACAACAGATCGTACAAAGTTTCCGTAAACAACACAGAAAAAAATATAATATTTAACCCTGCTTTATGGGATAACAATATAATAGTTAAACCATACCGAAAAAAACGTTTATATACTAAAATATTTCAAAATCTGGAAACTAACGGAAACCAGGAAGATTCTCATAGATCAAAATGGATTTAGGGAATATTTTAAAGGAAGAAAAACTTCCAACAACAACATTTAATTTATGTACTTTTAACTGCCACGGTCTAAAGTCCAACATTGAGTATACTAAATCGTTGATTCTCTCTCATGACATAACTTTTATATGTGAACACTGGTTATCGAAACTAGAACATTTTATAATAAAAAATATCTATAAAAATACCCATTCTTCATTTTTCCACCAGGCTAACAAACATGAGCAGGGTCGGCCGTTTGGCGGAAACGCGTTTTTTATTCGGAAACATTTGTTTCAAAACATTATTATTCTTTATGAAGATGATCACATCTTCGCAATAAATCTTAAAAAAAATCAGACTAATATTATAATTATTGGCATTTATCTCTCATCGTCGCGCAATAATCAAACATCGCTGGAGGAATACAAGAGTCAGTTGGATATAATTTCTGGTATTATTAACAACTACGAGGGTGTTGCTGAATTTATTGTTCTTGGGGACTTTCAATCTTTTCCTCACGAAATATATGATTTTTTAAAGAGAGCTAGCTATACGAAAAATAACTACTCCGTGGTTTTATCAGATTTTATTAAGTCGAATGAACTTGAATTAGTGGACGTAACCAAAGGCTCTGGACCTAAGATAACGTATCGCCATAATACATTACCAAACGCATCTTACATAGATCACATAGCTCTCTCAAGGTATACGTCTCTTCTGTACTCAAATTGTTTCGTAATTCCTTTTTTATCTCAAAATATGAGTGATCATTTACCAGTATCGATTGAAATTGGAATTATCGGACAATCTTCTCAAGAAAACAATCACAAAAAATCAGAAAATTATAGCATTCCAAATTATGCCTGGAATAACAATGATTTTTTACAACTATATAACAATTGCTTAAATATTAATTTTAATCGTCACAATTTTACGAATGAAAATTACGACGAAGAACTTATCAAGGTATATACTGTTATTACAAAATCTGCATCTGAAGCACTTAGTCAATATTTATTCGGGAAAAAACCGTCTTTGCATTCAAAATCTTGGTGGACACCCGAGTTAAGCCGCAGTAAAGATATTCTTTCATTTTATTTTAAAAAATGGCGGGAAAATGGTTTCCTAAAAGATTTAAACTCCCAAATTTTTATTCGATACCGGATGGCTCGAAAAAATTTCCGCAATGCTATCAAAAATGCTCAAAACAAAAACCTGTACAAAAAATACATAAAAATCGAAAAGTTAAAAAATACAAATCCAAAAAATTTCTGGAATACTTTCAAAAATATAAAAAACGAAGCAAACTCGAAATTGTTCACCATAAATAATAAAAAAGATAAAGACTCAATCAGGAAAGAATTTGCCAACAGTTTTGAAAATCGATTAAACACTAAAGCAATCACATATACCTCTTCAAATTTTGAAATTCCACCTTGTACAAAATTCGACGAGGTAATAATATCAGATGAAAATATAAAAACGGTTGTTTCTCGCCTTAAATTAAACAAATCTAAAGACGCTTTTGGAATCTCAGCTGAACATTTAAAGAATGCGAGCTGTGAAGCACTAACAGAATGGCTCAGAAAATTCTTTAATTTTTCTATTAATCATGGGCAGACCCCAAAATCGATGTCTACATCACTCATAATACCACTCGCTAAATCATATAAAAAATCGCTAACTGATCCAAATAATTACCGCGGCATTAGCATCATTCCAATCTTTACGAAACTAATGGAATATCTTATCCTACTAATCTGTCCAGAAATAAAAGAAACTC
The DNA here is from genome assembly GCF_038396675.1 of Hydra vulgaris. Lineage (NCBI taxonomy): Eukaryota > Metazoa > Cnidaria > Hydrozoa > Anthoathecata > Hydridae > Hydra > Hydra vulgaris. The sequence continues at coordinate 67,258,789 of NC_088927.1, read as the reverse complement.
ATCCTCTTCAATTCGGTTTCACTAAAAACAGCTCAACCCTACACGCCGAATTTGTTATTAGTGAAACGATTAAACACTACAACAACAACAACTCACCCGTCTATCTCTGTTCCCTCGATGCTGAAAAAGCGTTTGACAGCTGTAACTGGGACATTCTGTTTGAGCGACTCTACAATGATAAAAAACTCCCTCTATATATTGTTAATACCATATCATCATTATACTATGAAAGTAGTGCTTCTGTTTCTTATCTAGGTTGCAAATCATATCCATTCTATCTAACGCAAGGAGTGAGACAGGGATCTATTCTCTCGCCTTATTTGTATAACATTTACACCGAAAACCTACTAGATACCTTACAAAATGAAAGCACCGTAGGTACATCAATCAATGGAAACTATACGGGTGTTGTAGCATATGCTGATGACATTATACTCCTTAGCTCCACCCTTTCTGGCCTACAAAAGCTTCTTAATACCTGTAATATGTACACACACAAAAACTGTATAAAATTGAATGCTGACAAAACCGAGTTCTTGCTCACCGGAAAAAAGCAAATTAAAAACTGCACAATAACTCTCAACAACAAAAAAATAAAACTTCATGATAAACTTAATCACCTAGGTTTTACATGGGATACAAAAAGTTCACCTTTTGCCTCACTTAATAGTTTAAACATTGATCACCGAATATCTAATTTCCGGGCAGTAATCCAAACTTTAATTCAATCAGGAATTCGTTTTGCTCACCCAAACTCCATTGTCCAGCTATATAAAACTTTGGCTGTCCCAACACTGACATATGGTCTTGAGCTTTGTGAACATAAAAAGGTATTAATGCAAAAGCTTGATATAGTTGGAAGAAACGCACTCAAGTCACTCCTCAACGTTTCAAAACATAGCAAAAATTATATTCATCCCTTATTCTTTATTGAAGATATATCAATAACTATACAACAAAACAAGCTCAACTTATTTATTCGCCTGATGAACAATAAAATTACATTTGATATTATTAAGTCGCAGCCGGAAAACAAAACAGCCCCACAACCTTTTTTAGATAGTATCAAGGGTTTGTGTAATAAACATGAACTAAATCTGGAGAAAATAATTCAAAGTAAAAAAAAAATAAAAATTATTGGCTTAAAAAATTTAGTTCCTGAAACGGATCTTCAAACTCTAAAATGTGCAGTTGAATGCTGGAACTCAAAAGAACAAAGAACAATCTTCAAGGATATTCTTGAAAAAAATATTCCTAGATGATAATAATAAAATAATAATAATAATAATTCAAGGATTTTTATAATTATCATGTACAAAACTCTAATTTACCTTGTATACTTGTATAGTGGGTGTTTAATAAATATATATAAATAAATATCGAAAAAAGATAGCGTATTTTAAGATCTAGTGCAATATCTGTCCGCATTCTCTATGCTATCTTTCTAACTCGATTTCTGACTTTTGATCTATGATTCTTCGTTTTTCTTATAATCACTTACTCTTGGTCTGTGAGTGGTTTTTGATGCTCTTTAGTGAGCTAAACTTGTTTTTGCATTTGCAGGTATGAGGCCTCTATATGGCAACTTGCCGGAGAAGGATAATTTACACAATAGCAAAAAAGCAATAAACTTTTTTCCAGTGAGCAAATCCAGGTTTCCCGTTTTTTGTAAAATGAAGATTTTACAAAAAATGATTTATTTAAAGTTTATTTAAACCATTTATACTAAATTATATACATATGAATATATATATATTTCTTATAATATTTTTCGAAAGATTAGGTTTAATATATTAAATAATTTTTTTAAATATATTATAGTAAAATTTATTATGATTTATACACTATTTAAACGAATTTGATATTCAAGTACTTATTATAATCAGGTCTTGATTTAAAAAAAAATACAAAACCTGGATTTGCTCACTGGAAAAAAGTTTCAACCAAGTTGTTATATTTAAATACATTACTTTTTGAGAATTAACAAAAAGCAGATGTTTTCCTAATTAGCTTGTCTTTTGACCTTGTGTATTACATGTTTCTAGCTTTTACTTCCCTAAAGTACGATGAAAATGTTCACAAAGATTAAAATCTTTTTTAGATTAACAAGTTTTATTGTGTATTATTTTTATTTTTGTAGAGTGTTTTAAAAAAAACAAAGATTTTTTATTTGTAAAGGTTGCATACAAAGGCGATTTTAGGGGAAGGTGTGTAGGAAAAAAAGGGTGTTCCACCCCCAGAAAGAAGGCGATTTTCAAGTTATAGTCGGTTTTTTGACAAATTTTGTCGGCTAGCTGGATATTTGACACAATTCAGTCGGGTGAATTTTAGTTTTTAAGGACTTTTTTTTATTTCTTAGAAACCAGTCGGTTCTTTTTATTAAAAGCACTTACTTAAACATAACGGTTAAATTTATGACCTCGAAATCATTAGCTCTTTATTTTTAAAATAATTATATTTTTAATTAGTTAAAATTTAGCAAGAAAAATTTCTTTACTTTTTGCTATCATTAATCAATAACGTCTTTAAACCAAGAAAAATTTGTAAAACATTGTAAATATTCAATGAAGTCTTTTTATATATAATTTTATAGTTTTAAGTAACTTGTAGGCCAATCTAATATATATTTAAACAACGCCCCATCCCTTTTAGGAGTGGAGGGACATATTATGTTTAGCGTTAAGCAAAGTTTGCTACGGAAATGAGCATCAATATTCTAAGCAAATAACAGGATAAAACAGTTTTAGAAAATTTTGAAAACTATCAAAGTTGCTACTTATAGTTATAATAAAAAAACTCAACAAAATACCAAAAAAAGTGTTTTTCAAAGGGAGTTTTCTAAAATGTTCATAATTTGCTTCACAATATTTTATCATAAAGTTGTCCATTACAACTGCCTAAATAAGATATAAAATTTTACCCATTAATTATAAAATAACTTTTCTTTTTTTGAAAATTTCCAAAATTTCCGGAAAATTCCCTAATAATAGTTGTCAATTTTAGTTTAAGTTATAAAAATTAAAGTTAAAATTACAGAAAAAAAATTGCAGTAAGCTAATGGGGTTTTCCATTATTATGTCAACAATTTTATGGCAATTTTTACTTTCCCCTCCTCTTGTTAACAACTTGTCAAACTTCCAGAGATTTGATTACCCCTACTTCTTCAAATAAAATTAAAATGGAAGAAAGACATCTCTTTTTTCCCTTTTTAAAAGTAGTTTAATTTATTTAAAATTCAACATTGTTGACGTCAACTTTGCTTGAAACCCTTCCATCTATTTTATTTACAATTAATGGACAGCCTCCAATTAGCAACAACAACCAATTTTTTATACCTATTTTTCTTTTGCTGTTTAAGTGTTTGTATATATAACAAGTTAGATTTAAACTATATATTTTACTATTAAATCTCAACAAAAGTAAAATTTAAGTGCAAATAAATAAATAATAAACAGAAAAATAATAAATAATAAACAATCAAGGGTGGATGCATGTTTTTGGTAGAGATGCAAAAAATCAGAATCAGAAAAACTGAGATGTGTCACACATCACAACCTTTCTCCTAGTATTTTTAATATTTTTTTGTTTTGCTTGTTGTGTTTTAATTAATCGCTTGATATTAGTTTTGGAACGTGCATCAATAAAGAAGCACCATATTATTGACATTGTCATTAAAGTTAAACCATGGTTTAAGTTCAGATTTTAGTAAAGATATCATTTTAATAAGTTTGGAGCTTTTTTTGATATATTAATCGATAAAAACTTCTGAGATTACCTCAGAAATGCAAGATATTACCTGAGCAGGTTATTTTTGTAACCTTTTTGAATGGTTTGAAGAGTATTAAGTATGATTGTAATCTCTATGAATGGTTTGAAGAGAATGTACTTTTATACATAAATGTAGTTAAAATAATTTGATGTAACAGTATGTAACAAACAATTCGTGCTGTGACACGGCCTAGTCACAAATAGAACAAAAGCGCCCACAGCTTAATTAACATTCACTTCAATGAAGGAGGTCGGAGTTCTAAAAAATAAATGTGTCACCGGATATTCTGTAGCCGATTTTTTGGTGATTCGGCTGAGAGCATACCATGGGCATGGCATCCCAACGTTTACGGGAAAAAAAAAACAGACAAAATATCGTCTACTTTATATTTTACTCTATCAATAATGATTTAACAAAAGTATAATATGTTGAAAACACTTTTTATAAATCGTGACACATTTGCAAATAATAAATCGTGACACATTTGCAACCAATCAAATGCTAATTGTTGCAGATGCTTCAAAGTGTAGTTTACACTGGACAGGGCTGACAACACGGATTTCGAAGTGGGGGAGGAAGGGGTACAATCGTCGATTTCTATGAAAAAAAAATTTATATTCAGAAAATTCTTTAAAAGAAAAAAAAAGGCCTTGAGCAAAAAAGGTGGAGGCTAGTGCCCCTGGCCTCCTCCCCCTTTGTTGTCAGCTCTGCTAGATAATTTATTTTTCAACAAGTTGTACTCGTCCTTTTAATAAAAAGAACCGATTAACTTATCCAATTTTCTCATATCCTAAGGGTAATTTACATTTTCAAGTATTGCAAAATAAATTTCGCAACCTCTGCAAATCATAGTTGTCACAGTAAAGTTTTTTGAAAATAAATTTTTTAACAAAAATATATAAATTGGCAGTCTAATATTATGCGGGTAGTAAACTTCATAACTCTATTATTTATATTTATCTTTTTACACCGTCTTCGAGTACTTGACAGGGTTTAAATCCATCTCTGATCACAAAGTTCAATACAAAAAACTGCATTAATCTGAAATGAGAAATTCAGACAATAAAATAGTAGGTTAAATATGATTTGTAATTATTTGTATTTTTTTAAAATTATTACAAAAAATGTATCGTATAAATAAATATAAACATATCCTCGAACGCCTTCTTATAATTTTATTGAATACCGGTGTAACACCAAGCACGATTTTCTGCTTATCGCAATACTCCTAAAGATGAAGCCTGATTATGTAAAAGGTGCATAAAAGTGATGTTTCTTTAACAAATGCATCATGGAAGTATGGTTTTTAGCATGGACTCTATTAACTTACTTATTTTCTTTTAGTAGGATATACCTAGCCTTACCCTTGGTCAAGATATTTGTCACAGTTTGAGTAACTTGGTGTTGAGCGATATTATAGAGAAATTTAAAAAATTGATCTCTAGTTAAAGGTCTTATCTTATTAATTTCGCGTATAACAGGTTTCAAATAGTTTTGTACATAGTATTGACTAGTAACGGTGTCTCCCTTTATAGATAAACCAGTTGAAAAAACTTGTTTCTTTGAAGAATATGAAGAACATCTTTTTTAAGTTAAATTTATTGTATCTTACTATAGTTCTTGAATTTTTCCCTTTATCGACCCAACAAGCATTAGTCGACTTGTTTCCAATTTGTCTAAAATAAAACCATGATTCATCTTGCAAAAGAGCAGCACACTTGGCAACTAAACTATATTTTGGTCCTTGGTTGCAATAAGCTAATACTAATTTATAGGTTATGGTTGGTGCTGAATTTCCGAAGAGAGCACAGATTTTAATATATGCTCGATATTACATTCTTTCCATTTTTAAAATTTTCCTATAAATTTGTTTAATAAAAATTAAACAACATTTGTAATACACATTCAAAAAAAATTTTTAAGTTGCTAAAATCCCCCACCCTCCCTCCTAACACTTCGTAACATTTTATTTACCCCCACCCCCTCATATTACGCAACAGTTTTGTAACTCCCTTCCCCCCTAAAAATTTTCTTTTAAACGGTTTTAAATATAGTAATACCTATAATTTTCTTAGCTTCTTTGAATTAATTAATTAGTACTTTTCAGTTTAATGTTTTTTTTTTCACCTTAATAATTTCGTGTAAAACTAAATAAATTAACATCGCTATATCCTAAACATGATCCCAATTTTAAACATTTATTCTTCCGATATGTACATGCAAAAATATTATTTTGTAAATATATTAAATGTAGTTTTCTCGCGACTAACAATGTTAGCGTGACCGAGTGGATTCCGTTTCAGACTGGTAAATCAAGTGTAAATCGTATGTTGTATCAATAGTAAATCGATGTTCGTCTTTCGGTGTCAAAATTTTTATTTTTAGTGTACAAAACTTTTTTTTGTTGCTGCACACTTTTGTGCACCAACAAAATAAAGTTGGACCATACAAAATTAAAGCGCAGAACGTGCACTTTAGACTGTTACAGCCGTAGGCGTAACGCGTTGCGCATACAGCTGTAACAGTTCGTTAACAGGCTTTAACTACTACGCTAACGGAGTGTATACATCGTCTAAGTTTTTAAGCGCAGTTGATTTTACAATCAACATGTAAATACATTAACTGAGGGTTGGCTTTAGTCAGATACACTTTTAATTAAAAGAAAGTCTTCTCTAGATTTAAAATAAAAATAAGAAAAAATGTTGCGCCACCAAAATTGGAGAATCCCTCTACTCCTCTTGTAACAAATTGTCTCAAAATTGCCTCCACCTACCCATAAAGCATGACGAAATTTATGGACGAACCCTAAGTAATATAAGACGTATCAGATAGGTAAACCTACAAAAATCTCGACCGACCAAGTTGTTCATCAAAAGATCATCAACAAAAAGCGGAACTAATTTTCAGATAACCTACTGAGGCCTAAATTGTTTTCAACCGATTATAGTCTTTTTTTATTTTCAACCCATTTATGACGTTTTTGTTTTTGACAGATTTATTTTTCGACCTATTTTATAGATTTTTCATTTTCAACTGGTTTGAGATTAATTAATTTTTAACTGATCTGGTCTGTGTTTTTAACGTTGCTTTTTTTAAACTACGAATTTTTTTTTAAATTAACAATCAATAAGTTTTCTAAGCATTCAACGAACCTTATAGCTCCTAATTCTGAGGACAGCGCTACAACCACTGCGCCAAGACTGATCAAATTTGGCTTGTATTCAAATCAACAACAAAATGTGCAAAATATTTACCGGAAAAGCGTATTTATAAAATTGAAAATGCAGTAGGGTGAATATTCAGTAGGTTGAAAATTCAGTAGGTCAAATATGCGGTAGGTCAACAATTTAGTTGGTTGGAAAATTAGTAATTAAAGTTTTAATTAGGTGCAAATGTAAAAATCAAAATTGCCGGTTGAAAATCAAAAACGTCTTAATCTATGATTTACACAATTTCAAAACTAGGTTGAAACAAAATTAGGTTAAGTTATTAACAAAATTAGGTTGAGTTATAGGCCACCATATAAAATCTGACAAGTTTAATACGTTATCAGTTAAAAAAGATTTACTCGTATTCATATACTAATATTCGTTTAACAAATAATATTTGTTTAACGAATATATTTATTAATCAAGTAAATAGGAACGATAATAAAATAGTTTGAAAATGTTTATTCTTTTGCTCGTAATTATTTATTAAATTAACAATTTGCAAATATTTTTCTGATATTGTTTTCGAGAATCTTTCTCTTAATAAGACTATTATTAATTATTAATTGTATGTACATAGATCGTATATTATTTTAATAAAAAAGAAACGATTTGATACTTCAAATTTTTGATACTTCAAATTGATTTGATACTTCAAATGATACTTCAAATTTTTGTTCGCAAAATAATTTTTTTCTTTTTTTAAAAAAAAAAAAAGAGCGAAAAGCTCTTGGAAGTGAAATTTGTTGCAATTCCATTTAAAACGTTTCTTTTTATAACTTTTTTCACCTGTCAAGAATCGTTTTTCAAAACTAAAACTGCTATTTCTGGTAAACAGCTAACGGTTAATAACGGAAACGGTGAACTAGGGTTGTATGAAATACGCTAATTGACAACTTTGTAAGTGGGACTTGAATTAAATATATCTGAACTGACTAATGAATCGCTAAAATTTCTTCGTATAAAATTTAAATCAATTACGATTAAATCTATCCAAGTATAAAGTATGCCTCGAAAAAACTTGCGCGAAAAGAAAAAAAAACCTTAATATTTGTAACCGTTGGACGAACATTAGTTTAAATATTCGTTTGTATGTAAGCATGTATGTATGTATGTATGTATGAATGTATGTATGTATGTATGTATGTATGTATGTATGTATGTATGTATGTATGTATGTATGTATGTATGTATGTATGTATGTATGTATGTATGTATGTATGTATGTATGTATGTATGTATGTATGTATGTATGTATGTATGTATGTATGTATGTATGTATGTATGTATTTATGTATGTATGCATGCATGTATGTATGTATGTATGTATGTATGTATGTATGTATGTATGTATGTATGTATGTATGTATGTATGTATGTATGTATGTATGTATGTATGTATGTATGTATGTATGTATGTATGTATGTATGTATGTATGTATGTATGTATGTATGTATGTATGTATGTATGTATGTATGTATGTATGTATGTATGTATGTATGTATGTATGTATGTATGTATGTATGTATGTATGTATGTATGTATGTATGTATGTACAGTATCGGACAAAACGAGTGCAACCAAATAATTCTAATTTACTTTCTTTATACTATAGGGCTGCATTTTTTCAATTTAGAGAAATAACTATGTAACTGTTTAGAGACAAAGTTCTTCAAGTTTTATTCATCACAATGTTCATTATTTGTACACGAAAATGAATAAATTAATCAAACCCAGTGGGCACAGGACCTAAATAAGACGTCTTTTGAATGTTCAAAATACGTCCAAAACGTTCAAAAGACGTTTAAAAGATGTCTTTTTTACGTCCTGTGCCCACTGGGAAAGTATTAAAAAAAGTTGATTTCCTTCTGGACAAAACTAGTGCAACTCGACAAAATGTTGACCAAGCTGTATTTCGCTATCAATATTTCGTGGCGAATCCTTTGTTGTCGATCACAGCCTTGCATCTTCGAGGCATAGATTCGATCAGGTCATCAATGAAACTTTGTGGAATCGCTGCCCAGGCCTTTTGGATTTGTTCAAACAGTTGATCCTTATTACGAACACCTTCACGATTAATTCTGCGGTTGACGATCTCCCACAGGTTCTCGATAGGGTTGAGATCCGGAGATTGAGGCGGCCAATCCATCACCGATAGGTGGTTGTCTTGAAACCACTGCTTGACTACTTTTGCAGTGTGTTTCGGATCGTTGTCTTGCTGAAAAACCCATTTTATTGGCATATTCCATTCAGCATGAGGTAACATAACATCTTTCAGGATATTTTTATACATGAAACGGTCCATTATTCCATCGTTTCGATGTATTGGACCTAGAACGTTAGCAGAAAAACACCCCCAGACCATTACATTGCCTCCACCATGCTTCACGGTCTTATGGCAGTAACGTAAATCGAGGCGTTTTCCGGCCGGTCGACGTACACGGCAAATGCCATCGCTCCCAATGATGTTGAACTTCGATTCATCACTGAACAGGACAGTTCGCCATTTCTGCACGTTCCAGTCAATATGAGATGTAGCTAACAGGAGTCTTTTCTTCTGGTTTTTTAGTAAAATTGGCGGTTCCTTTGCAGCGCGTCGAGAAAACAATCCGGCTTCAACAGCACATCGTCTGATTGTTCGGTCCAATAAAGGCAGCTCTAATTGCTTTTGTATATCGACTGATGATATCCAGGGATCCTTCTTGACGGATCTGACGATCATAGAATCCTCTCTAGAAGTGGTGGAACGCGGTCTTCCACCTTTGTTATCTGCTGCCAACTTCCCCGTAGAACGATATTTGGAACATAGTCTTGATACGGTCCATTTTTTCACGCGATCTTTATCACAAATACTTTTTTGTGACATTCCACTTACGTAATCGCCAATATTTTTCTTTCTTAGTTCCAATATAAGACTATTGGGAGCCATTTTTGCACTTGAAGTCATAAAAATAATAAAAATAAATAATCACCCTTCTCAAGGCATACCGTGTTGCATTTACCTTGTGACGATACAATAATGCTCTGTGGAACACAACGTCTTGGTTGGATGTGGACTGTATTGATGTAATGAAAAACTTGTTGTATTTCACTTCTTGTATTGATGTTCTTCGATAAAACACTTTGATAAAACTCACTTCGATAAACTGTCTTGATAATACTGACTGATTGACTTCCATATACTGACTGAATTACATGTCGATTTACATGTCTCTTATATATTAAAATGAACCTGTTCTGGAAGATTCTAGATGCTTCTTTTCGATGCTTCTGGAAGCTTTTGGATGCGTCTGGATGCTTCTGAATGTTTCTGGATATTTCTGGATGCTACTGGATGCTTCCAGATGCTTCTTCTGGAAACTTCTGGAAGCTTTTTCATGCTTCTGGAAACTTCTGGAATGTTCTGGATACTTCCTTTAATTATTAAAAAACTTCCGTGACGTTGACACGGACCAGACTTAAGAAAATGAAACAAACCAAAAAAGTTGCACTTGTTTTGTCTGCTGCAAAATGGCACTTGTCAACGAAATTCTGCCTGTGTGCTGTCACCTGTCAGCTGATTGCTCATGTCATGGCATGCTATAACTTCAGACTCCTGAACTGTTTGCTGTGGTAGTATAGTTCGTTTCGTTTTTAAGACATGTAAAATTAGGAGCACTTTTTAGCATTGTTCGATGTTGGTTGCAAATATTTTGTCCAATATGTATGATGTATGTATGTATGTATGTATGTATGTATGTATGTATGTATGTATGTATGTATGTATGTATGTATGTATGTATGTATGTATGTATGTATGTATGTATGTATGTATGTATGTATGTATGTATGTATGTATGTATGTATGTATGTATGTATGTATGTATGTATGTATGTATGTATGTATGTATGTATGTATGTATGTATGTATGTATGTATGTATGTATGTATGTATGTATGTATGTATGTATGTATGTATGTATGTATGTATGTATGTATGTATGTATGTATGTATGTATGTATGTATGTATGTATGTATGTATGTATGTATGTATGTATGTATGTATGTATGTATGTATGTATGTATGTATGTATGTATGTATGTATGTATGTATGTATGTATGTATGTATGTATGTATGTATGTATGTATGTATGTATGTATGTATGTATGTATGTATGTATGTATGTATGTATGTATGTATGTATCTATGTATGTATCTATGTATGCATGCATGTATGTGCACTTTTTAAAAAATTGCTTTATTATAATGAAATAAAATTTTTTTAGATAAAAAAAAATTCACAATTCAACAAAACGCATCATTTGGTAAAAGTCGATACTTTGATAAAAGTACGGATTTCAAAAATGGCAGTATAGAAGAAAACCTATCTATATCTAATCTAGGATATGGTCTATACACAATGTTTAGTGAAAATAATATGTCATCGCAAAATATTAGTTACGACATTCCTTTTGATCAAAGCGAAAAATTTACCGACGACATTACCATATGCGACCAAGATATAGGGTCAGGCGATTATTCTTATGCTAAGCAGCTAGTATTAAGCCGCAGTCTTTTTGGATTCTCTTCGTTCAAGCAAAAAGAATCAAATATTGAGAACCAAGCTGAGATTCCCATCCCACAATTAGATATATTTTCCGAGCAAACATAAACCTATCTTATATTTGTTATAATCACTTTAATATACAATCACTTTATTATTTAATAAATATATTTTGTTATTTCTTTTTAAATTTTTTTTTAAAATGAAAAAATTTCTTTAGTATTATTATTACTTTTTTTTTTTAAAGTTCACAACCATCAAAGATTCAACATTGTAAGTCGGTAGTTAAAATAGTCAACATAGGAAGAAAAAAAAGTTATCTGGTCCCTTGAAAAAAAACAAAAAAAGGTTACGGATTGGAGAGCCCCATTTTTTCTAAGGGCATAGAAATGTAGCCCAATCAGTCACTGCTATAATCAGCCCTGGTATACAAATTTTGGTAAAATTGAATGGTAAAAAAAGGGTGACAGTTTACTCCTTATTTAAATTAAGAACTATTATTGACAAATTTCCACTAAACAGGTTGATCACTACCGGTTTTTAAATCCATTTAAAACAACCGTGACATTTATTTAAAACATCGTGCCAATCAATTAAAACAATCGTGATTTTCTATTAAAACATTTAACGCATGCGCAATCTCAACATTCTATATTATTCAAAAAAAAAGGTTTATTTTAATATATATTTTTATTTTTTTTATTCAATTTTTGAAAATTTTTTTTTATTTAAAATAAAATCTTTATTTTTCAATTACTGTCGAGGTATGTCATCTGACCTAAGACACGCTTCAAAAAAACGTGTCTTAAGTCAGAAAAATTGAAAAATAAACATTTACAAACATTGAAAAATAAAAATTTAAAACAAAATTTTAAATAGTTTTCAAAAATTGAATAAAAAAAAAATATATATATATATATATTAAAAGAAAACCTTTTTTTTTTGAATAATATAGAATGTTGAGATTGCGCATGCGTTTAATGTTTTAATTTAAAATCACGATTGTTTTAATTGATTGGTACGATGTTTTAAATGAATGTCATGGTTGTTTTAAATGGATGTCATGTTTGTTTTAAATGGATGTAAAAACCGGTAAGCTCAACCAAAGCTGTTACAATATCATAAAGGGGCAAAGCTGTTGCGTTGACGCAAATATTTTAAGATTAAATATTAAAACAGACCTGCTCCACAAAATTGATGTTTAAACGCTTTACTCTGTTAAAAAATTTTTAGAGGAGTGGCATAAGTAGTGAAATAAATAGAAAAAATTGTAGAAGAAACTAATAACTGTTACTATAGGCTGAGAACTTAAAATACACATTAAATGATATAAATAAAACAAATAGAGAACTGAGAACTTAAGTCACATTAAACTAAAACAAATAATAGTTGTTTAATAAAATACTTTAAAGCTTATTCTGAAATATACAAAAAGGTGTACTTTAAAGATTAATAAACATTTGGAATATATATATATATATATATATATATATATATATATATATATATATATATATATATATATATATATATATATATATATATATATATATATATATATATATATATATATATATATATATATATATATACACTCCAAACTCTTTTTATGCCGTCCTTTTTTATGCGATACTTTATTTGTGCGTTTTGTTTTATGCCACTTTTTTTGTGAAATCTCATATAAATTAATTTTTTAACGCGCAATAATTTCAATCTCAACGATTAAAATGTGTAATATGTATGTAAATACGTCATTATATAGTGACTGTTATTATTATTATTTCATTTATTTAACACCCAATGTAATTTACAAGGTAAAAAAGAAAAATAAGAAAGTTATTTCTCGTGATTTTCACTTAAGAGTTTTTTCTTCCAGAATTTGTTTAAAAATTCCTCTTTGCTCTTTCGCATTCCAGCACTCTATTGCATGTTTCAAAGTTTGTTCAACTTCGGAAGGAATTTCACTTTTAGAAAGTGCTATTTTTATCTTCTTTTTATTTTGAATTAAGTTTTGAAAATTTAGCATCCGAAAACGGCATAGGCCCTGAATATCGCCAACAAACGAATGTTTAAATAAGGGGTGTTTCAGTTGTGAAAAGATAATGTCTGAAGTTGTTTTATTATTAAGAAGACGAAGAAACAAGTTTAATTTATTTTGTTGAATACTTTTTGAAATTTCCTGGATTTTAGCGAATTTGTATAGTTCTTACTGTGTTTTGAAACATTTAAAAGCGATTTTAGTGCACTCCTTCCAATTACATCTAGCTTTTTCATCAAATCAGAATTATTTTCACATATCTCCATACCATAAGTTAAGGTAGGGACTGCCAATAATTTATATATATAAGAAATAGAACTTGGGTGGGCAAACCGGATTCCAGATTGAATAAGAGTTTGAACAACAGCTCTAAAGTTTGAAATTTTTTCATCAACATTTGTATTATTGAGTGAAGCAAAAGTTGAATGTTTAGTATTCCATGTGAATCCCAGATGTCTAAGTTTATTCTGAAGATTTATTTTATTACTAGATATCGTTATCGTATTGGTTTGTATTTGTGCTTTACCTGAAATCAAGCATTCAGTTTTTTCGGCATTTATTTTAATACAATTTAAATTACTGTTAATATTGCATGTTTTTATCAGCTTTTTGAGACCAGAGAGGGTAGAGCTTAAAAGTATGATATCATCCGCATATGCCACCACCACAGTGAAGTTACCATATATCGATGTACCAACAATACCTTGATTTGTAATAGTTTCAAGAAGACTTTCAGTGTAAATATTATATAGGTGAGGTGAAAGAATCGATCCTTGTCTTACTCCTTGCTTTAGAAGAAAGGAGTTTGATTTACAACCTTGATATGAGACTGTTGCACTACTATTGTTATATAACGAAGAGATAGTGTTAACTATACAGAGTGGTAATTTTTTATCGAAATATAATTTATCAAATAGGATATTCCAGTTGCAGCTATCAAAAGCTTTTTCTACATCTAAAGAGCATAGGTATACAGGTGAATTGTTGCTATTGTAATGTTTAATTGTTTCGCTAATTAGAAATTCAGCATGTAGCGTTGAACAGTTAGCATTGAATCCAAATTGTAGGGGTTGAGTATCTCTAATATCCGGACATATAATAAGGATTAGGTATTCTAGAACCTTTGTAAAAATTGGTATAATGCTAATACCGCGATAATTGTTCGGGCTATCTAAAGATTTTTTATACGATTTAACAAGGGGTACAATAATAGACGTCGACATTGATAATGGTGTCCATCCATAATTAATGGAATAATTAAAAAATTTGATGAGCCATTTTGGTAAAATATCACAGTTTGCGTATTTCAAATGTTCTGCTGAGATACCGAAAGAGTCAGGAGATTTTTTAATTTTAGGTTCGAAATAGCCCTAATTATATTTTCTTCAGTTATTATAACATCATCATGTTTTGTACACGGGGGAATTCTCCGATGATTTCCATTACGATGTGTTATTTTTGAAGTATTCAGTACTTTTTCGAAGTGGTTTGCAAATTCTGAAGTAATGGATTCTATGAACATGCAACCGCAATTTGCGTTACAAACGTTAACTTTTAAATATTTTTTATATAAGAGATTGAATTTTTGTGAAGCAATGCCAAGAGTTTTTTTATGCGGTCCGTTTCTAACCGAATAAAAAAAATGCTTTTAATATTGTTTCGAAAACTATTTTTTATAGGTATTAAACTTGCTGACAAAATATATAAGTCGTTTGATTGTGATGAACTGGTATTAGGAGTTTTTATTGATCTTTCCAAGGCCTTTGATACAGTTGATCACAGTATTTTACTTTCCAAGCTAAAATATTACAGCATAATAGGCTCAACATTTAAGTGGATTAAGAGCTACTTGTATAACAGAAAGCAATTTGTACTACTAGAAAAGTCAGGAGCCCTTGATATTACGTGTGGAATTCCTCAGGGTTCAATCTTAGGTCCATTATTATTTTTAATATATATTAACGATATGCATAAAGCTTCCCAAAAAATATCTACTATTATGTATGCTGACGATACAAATTTATTTTTTAATCATCCTGATGCAAAGACTTTGTTTGAAACTATGAAAATTGAACTCGAAAATTTCAACCTCTGGTTCATAGCAAATAAATTATCCCTAAATTGTAAAAAAACTAGCTTTACTCTATTTCATAAAAAAAAAACAATCAATTAATCTTCCGTTAAAGCTGCCTAAACTATTTATTAATAAAAATCAAATTAAACGTGACAAATGCACAAAATTTTTGGGAGTACTTTTTGATGAAAATTTGTCTTGGAGAAACCATACTGGTCTTCTTGAAACAAAGGTGTCCTCTGTAATAGGTGTTTTGTATAAGTCAAGACCTTTTCTCGATAGTAAATCACGTAATATGCTTTACTTTAGTCTTATACATAGTCAGCTTTTGTACGCAAATATTATTATTATTATTATTTCATTTATTTAACACCCAATGTAATTTACAAGGTAAAAAAGAAAAATAAGAAAGTTATTTCTCGTGATTTTCACTTAAGAATCTTTTCTTCCAGAATTTGTTTAAAAATTCCTCTTTGCTCTTTCGCATTCCAGCACTCTATTGCATGTTTCAAAGTTTGTTCAACTTCGGAAGGAATTTCACTTTTAGAAAGTGCTATTTTTATCTTCTTTTTATTTTGAATTAAGTTTTGAAAATTTAGCATCCGAAAACGGCATAGGCCCTGAATATCGCCAACAAACGAATGTTTAAATAAGGGGTGTTTCAGTTGTGAAAAGATAATGTCTGAAGTTGTTTTATTATTAAGAAGACGAAGAAACAAGTTTAATTTATTTTGTTGAATACTTTTTGAAATTTCCTGGATTTTAGCGAATTTGTATAGTTCTTACTGTGTTTTGAAACATTTAAAAGCAATTTTAGTGCACTCCTTCCAATTACATCTAGCTTTTTCATCAAATCAGAATTATTTTCACATATCTCCATACCATAAGTTAAGGTAGGGACTGCCAATAATTTATATATATAAGAAATAGAACTTGGGTGGGCAAACCGGATTCCAGATTGAATAAGAGTTTGAACAACAGCTCTAAAGTTTGAAATTTTTTCATCAACATTTGTATTATTGAGTGAAGCAAAAGTTGAATGTTTAGTATTCCATGTGAATCCCAGATGTCTAAGTTTATTCTGAAGATTTATTTTATTACTAGATATCGTTATCGTATTGGTTTGTATTTGTGCTTTACCTGAAATCAAGCATTCAGTTTTTTCGGCATTTATTTTAATACAATTTAAATTACTGTTAATATTGCATGTTTTTATCAGCTTTTTGAGACCAGAGAGGGTAGAGCTTAAAAGTATGATATCATCCGCATATGCCACCACCACAGTGAAGTTACCATATATCGATGTACCAACAATACCTTGATTTGTAATAGTTTCAAGAAGACTTTCAGTGTAAATATTAGAAGAGATAGTGTTAACTATACAGAGTGGTAATTTTTTATCGAAATATAATTTATCAAATAGGATATTCCAGTTGCAGCTATCAAAAGCTTTTTCTACATCTAAAGAGCATAGGTATACAGGTGAATTGTTGCTATTGTAATGTTTAATTGAAATTCAGCATGTAGCGTTGAACAGTTAGCATTGAATCCAAATTGTAGGGGGTGAGTATCTCTAATATCCGGACATATAATAAGGATTAGGTATTCTAGAACCTTTGTAAAAATTGGTATAATGCTATTACCGCGATAATTGTTCGGGCTATCTAAAGATTTTTTATACGATTTAACAAGGGGTACAATAATAGACGTCGACATTGATAATGGTGTCCATCCATAATTAATGGAATAATTAAAAAATTTGATGAGCCATTTTGTTAAAGTACCACAATTTGCGTATTTTAAATGTTCTGCTGAGATACCGAAAGAGTCAGGAGATTTTTTAAATTTTAGGTTCGAAATAGCCCTAATTATATTTTCTTCAGTTATTATAACATCATCATGTTTTGTACACGGGGGAATTCTCCGATGATTTCCATTACGATGTGTTATTTTTGAAGTATTCAGTACTTTTTCGAAGTGGTTTGCAAATTCTGAAGTAATGGTTTCTTTGTCTTTTTTATTATTTATGGTAAATAATCTAGAATTTATGTCTTTGTTTAAACATCTAAAAGCATTCCAAAAGTTTTTTGGTCTAATATTTTTTAACTTTTCAATTTTAGTATACTGTGCACAAATTTTATTATTTTGAGCCAACTTGACGGCTTTGCGAAAGCTTTTACGAGCCATTAAGTAACGATTGAAAGTTACGGAGTTTAAATCTTTTAAAAAACCAGAATCCCTCCGTTTGTTGAAATGAATTGAAAGAATAGTTTTAGAACGACTTAATTCAGGTGTCCACCAAGATTTTGAATACAAACATTGCTTTTTACTTTTTAAAGTTTCCTTAAAAGCTATTTGAGCGCTGCCAGCAATTATTCTATAGATTTGAATAAGGTCGTATTCATAATTATCAGTAAAATTAAGATAGTTATAGCAATTGGTTAAATGATCATTATATGAATTTATAAAGTTAGAATCGTTCCAAGCGTAGCTAGGAATATTAGTATCTTCTTCTATTGTGGTATTGTATTTAGTGTGCTTACCTTCAACTTCAACTGATATTGAAAGTGGTAAATGATCGCTTAAGTTATTTGAGCACTCAGGATGAACAATGCATTTTAGACTTAGGAAATTTGTATATTTTGGTATGGCGACGTGATCAATATATGACGAATTTGGTAGCGTCTGGTATCGATATGTATAATTAGGGCCAGAACCTTTAGTTACATCTACTAGTTCTAATTGATTTGTTTTTAAAAATTCAGATAAGTGGACAGAATAACTGTTTCTTTTGGAATTCGATCTTTCAAATAAGTCATATATTTGGTGTGGAAAAGATTGGAAATCACCGGCTATAATTATATTACCGTTACCTTCGTAACTATTAATTAAACCTTTGACGATATCTAGTTGACTTTTGTATTCTTCCAATGATGAGAGGCTGTTCCGCGATGAGGAGAGGTATGTTCCAATAACTATAATATTAAGTTCATTTTTTTCGAAATTTATTGCTAAAATATGGTCATCCTCGTAAGTACTCTAATATTTTGGAATTGATTTTTTCGTATAAAGAACGCATTTCCGCCAAATGGTCGACATTTTACATGTTTATTAGACTGATGGAAATAAATGGAGTGTGTTTTATTAAATAAATCTCTTATTATGGAGTATTCAAGTTTAGATATCCAATGTTCACATAAAAACGTTATATCATAAGAATGTATAAGTGACTTTGTAAATTCAATGTTTGACTTAAGTCCCTGACAGTTAAAAGTACATATATCGAAAGTTGTTGAAGGCTTGTTTTTTCCTCTTATGCTGCTTGGATCCATTTTCAATTAAAATTTTTATCCTGGCTCCCATTGGATACCAGATTTTGTTCACTGTTTTTGAAAAAGCGTTTTGTCCTAAAAGGTTTTACAATTATATTATTGTGCCATACCTCAGGGTTGAATATCTTTATTTTTTCCAAACTGTTTATTGTAACTCGAAACGATCTATTATACTCGTTTATTTTGTTTACGGCAACTAACAATGGCGTAATGTATATTTCACTTATCATATAATTTTTAAGATCTTCTTCAGTAACTTGATTGCATATGCCTCCCACAAAGACATCAAATTTACGTACAATTTTTTCGCCTGCAATCCCTTTATGATCTGTAATTTTAGTTCCAAAGATAGGCTCGACCTTACGGTACTTATTTTCAAAAGATAAATTTTGGCGGCGTGCAACAGGCCGCACGGGTTTATTATTCTTACCAATTAAAATAAAGTTGTCATCTTTATTTCGTTCAATACTCATTTTCAGTTTTTTGTCATTTATTACGTCAGAAATTTTCTCTGAAGTTCTTGCGGTTGATTGCGTTTGAGCCACAACGTTGGCAAATGTTTTTGAAAAATGTTGTTTTTGTGTATTTTTAATTTCAATATTATTTGGATATAAGGAATCACAATTAATCGAATTTGAAACAATAGACTTGATTGTTGGTTTGCCGCAAGATTGCTGAAAGCTATCTTTCGTAAAATTTGCGGTGACTTCAGAATTTTTATTTTCATTTTGCGTGTCGTAGTTAAAATGTTTATCTTCACATTGTGCATAATAATCATATTTTACGTTTTGGGTATTTTCGTTTGATACTTTAAGGTTTTTAATAAGTTTACTTTGATGAGTTAATTTTTCTCGCATCAGACTTAGCTCCAATTTTATTTCTTTGTTTTCTTTTAGAATCGAGTTTGTCATAGTAATTAATTCTTTAACTGACGAAATTAAAAACTTTTCACTAATATTTTCAACATTTTTGGTCGAGATTACGGCCTTAACTATATCTTTATGAAGTTGCTTTTCGCATATTGTGATCGAAAATAAATAAATATCCTCCAAACATAGTGATGTTTTATATCTTTTGCGAAGATTCTTTTCAGCTGGGTTTTCGGAGTCTAACGTTATATTTATATCACAGAATTGTTCTGTGCCAAATATATCCAAGATTTCAGTAAATAGGCGTTCGCGAAGATTTCGAATCAAGCTATCTGAAACTGTTTTCAAACTTTGAACAATTAAATCCTTCGAGTGAGAGCACATTTCATCTAAGTCTTTCAGATAGTTATCTTCAAACGTATTTGAATCACATATCAAATTGGAAAATATCTCACCGACTAAACGTGGTGCCATATTCGTATTTTAAATTCAATTATGGTGACAAGATAATACCAAATTAAGTAACAAATTTATATGGTAAGTTCATAGTATATACCCATAAAATATAAATAACTAAACTAATACTAAAAACTTAAAAAATACTATATAACTTTTCGTTATTGTATGGGCCAGCACCCATAAAACCAAATTGCTAAAATTGCAAAGTCTGCAAAACCATGCATGCAAAGCAATTAATTATTTAAATAGGTTAGTAAACCCGGCCCCAGTGATGAAAAGCATGATGGTTCTAGATATTGAGAAACTTAACACATTACAGATATTAATTTTTATGTATAAATATAAAAACAATCTTCTACCAAGCGTTTTTTCAGATAACTTTCTTATATCATTTTCTGAAAAATATAATCGCGTTCATATACCAGGAACGACTAACTAGGAAAAATTAAATCACAGCAGTCAAATTTCTAATTACAAACCGAGGTCCATTAATATAGAATCGTTTTCAAAATAAAAATATTAAAGACCTAAAAAGCATTTCGTTTAAACAACAAACTAAAATGCACCTCCTTAATTTCTGACATATATATTATAGTTTACAGTATTTGTTTTCAGATTTTTTTGTATTTTTTCTTTTTATTTATTTTTTATTTTTTCTTCTTATGTGTTTTAATTTTTATTAATTTTTATATTTTTATTTAAAAATTAAAGTGTTTTTTTATTTTTATTTCAATGGTGACTAAAGGGGCTCTATGAAAAGGTTGTGATGATAAACGCATCATCCTTACCTTCTTTGAGTCCCTGACTAATTATAACAGTATATATATATATATATATATATATATATATATATATATATATATATATATATATATATATATATATATATATATATTATAAATTAAAAAGATTAAAAACGTTTTTTATAAAGGTTTTTTATGTTTACGATGTTATTTATTTTATATGAAAAATTGTAATATTGTTCAATCAGCGAAATAAAAGTTAAATAAATAAATAAATAAGGTACTCCTGAAGTTTAATGTGATTTTTTTTAATGCGTTTTCTTTTATGCCGTCCCTATCTACCGCACAAAAAGAGGTTTGAGTATATATATATATATATATATATATATATATATATATATATATATATATATATATATATATATATATATATATATATATATATATATATATATATATATATATATATATATATATATATATATATATATATATATATATGTATATATATATATATATATATATGTATATATATATATATATGTATATGTATATATATATATATATATATATATATATATATATATATATATATATATATATATATATATATATATATATATATATATATATATATATATATACAAGCAATGCAACTGTGTAAATAAATCAATTTGTCCATTAAACGAGCAGTGTTTGTTCAACAATATTGTTTACCAAGCTACAATTAATAATGAAGGTAACAAAAAAGTATATTTTGGTATTAGTCACACATCATTTAAATTAAGATACGCTAATCATCTAAAATACTTTGCTTCAGTTAAATACAGAAACGACACTGAAGTTTCAAAGGAAGTATGGAGCTTGAAAGATCAAAACATAAAGCCTATCTTAACGTGGAGAATAATTAAACGTTGCAGACCCTATAATCTTACAACAAAAATATGCCACCTCTGTCTCTATGAAAAATATGTAACTTTATCACATAGTGGAACAAATTTACTAAACAAAAAGAATGAAATAGTATCCCAGTGTCGACATTCAAAGAAATTCTTGCTCTCTTTATTTGACACAAGAGTAAACTATAACGGCTTCTTGTTTTGTTTTTACTCAGATTTGTCTATCACGTCTGAATCCGTTGTCGCGTTAAATAAGTAGATCGTTAAATAAGTAGACAGTCAGCTCTGCGCAAGCGTAACGCCTGCGCAGATACAGCGCAAAGCTTCCGTTAGGTAGGTTAAATCTATCGTTAAATAAGTAGCCTTGTTTCCGTTAGGTATAAACTCAAAAAACAAAAATAATCATGTTTTAAAATTTTTTAAAATTATATAATTAAAATGCGAGTCTATAATTACTTTGTTGAAGATGTTTAGCAGTCCCTGATGGAATAATAAATTATTATAATAAAAAAGTGTCAACTTTGTGGTATGTGTATATATAACCCACTATTTAAGTTAAACTTTTATATAATTTATGATTAAGAGTTAATTATTATTGTATATTTTATATTATTTTATGTTTCTGAAGTTAATTTTATACTATGTCTCAGCATCTCAAAACTCACTGTTGTTTTGGGACTTCCATTTTATGCATTGACTTATTTGTCGATTTTGCTCAGAACTATTAGTCAATTTTGTTATGTATTTAAAAGTTGCAATTAAGTATTACTAGAAATACTTATTGAAAACAATCTAAGACCAAATTAACTGTAAATTTATTATGGATTTAAATCTAATTTTCAGAAAGTGACCCTAGGTACAGTTTAAAAAAAGCTTGTTGTACCTAGGGCCACTAATTTTCAAACCCTTTTACTTGATGGAATTTTATTAGTATAAGTCAATATACTTATACTAATACAAAGTAATTAGTATAGAGATGTGATCGTATCAGTTTTGCCTTCTTTAGACAAGTCTGGGGACTTGAATTTGGGCACTAAAAAAATCTGGCTATAGGTACACAAACTTCCCTTAGACCTTATTGGACCTCTTGCCTTAATAAAACTTGAAAAAAATATATTATTACAATTACTGATAATTGAAGTAAATATATTGAAAAATTAACAATTTGTGCAACTACTTTATTTTATAGATTTTTGGTACTCTTCAAAAAACTCTAAAATTTTAGATTATTTGATAAAGTCTGCTTATTTTCCTTAAACCAATCAATGAGAAAAAGGTTCAGAGTTTAAACTGGTAGCGGTAAAGGTTTGAAAAAAGCTATTTGTTAATGATAGTATCGTTGTAAAAAGGGGCTGTCGAAGTTCAAAATTTTTCTAAAGTTTTCTTTAAAGTTTGTCAATACAGTCTAAAGACAAGGCCTTAGATATTTTAAGAGACTCACCTTGCTGGCTTGATGATACCTTGATTGATATAGCACAAAGTTTGTTTTTATATCAGTTTTCTAAAATGTTTGGGTTTCCAAGTTTAAAAAATCTGGATTTTTTGCATTTTTAGTTGTTTTAATTCATGTGGTTTTTCAGAAAGTTACAGTTGTATGCAAACGATTAATGTTAGAAAATCATATTGGGTGTTTCTAAGTAATGTGTCCTGATGTTGTTTTACATTAGTAGTGTGTTTAGTTTTATGATTCACTTTTTAATAGTTTAAGTAAAGGTGATGCGCCATTGTTAGTGCATAGAGTTGCACATGAAAATGATTGTGATTTTTTCTTAGAAAGAAATGCAATGGTTTTGTGTAGCAGTATCAACCTAAGTTTAGTTATGTAAAAAGATAATGACATGCGGTAGCATTACCTGAAATGTATTGAGAATGGTAAATTAGAGATGTTTCCTTTTATTACTGTGTTATACTGTCATAAACAGTGTGTCTTTAGTACTATCAATGTTGTGAATATATCCTGTTATTTCTACTGTTTTTGTTTTATGACATATTTGAATATTTAAATTCAATCAATATACATAAATATGTTTTTTTTTGTTTTTTATTGTTGATTTGTTTATGTACCTTATGTTCTAGTTAATATTTAAAAAATTCATTACTTATTTTATTTTTGTAAGTGTCTTATAGATGTCTAAAGTTATACAATTGGCTAATTTAGGTCAACTATTGTTTGTTCTTTATTTTGTTATTGGCATGATGATTTGTTTTGCTCACTTTGTAGTTGTTTTTTTCTTACTGTCATCAGTTATTCAACTAGGGTTATCGATATAAGATATAGTCAATAGGTACAGTTATTAAAGTCAGTTCTTTATTTACATACATTTTGTTGCAGTTGATTATAGCTACTATTACAACTACACTAAAAGTAGTATTTAAAAATATGGCTATGTAATTTTTAATTATAATGAGATATTTGATCAATTTTTTATAGAATATTGTGAAAGTATAGACTATTCTGGCATGTTGATATATCTTTGATGGGCGGACATAAGAGTATAACTGCATTTTTGACCATTTAACGATTTATATGAGAAAATGTGACTTGTGTATGCCGGCATCAATGGTTTTAACAGTATAGTTACACCATTCGGTTCAAACAGAATAAAAGTAATAACCCATTTCTCAAAATATGACTCCTGTAGCAAAATAATTGGGTTCATAATAATGTTTTTTTGCTCTCCTGAAAAGTTACACTTTTGCAGTTATACTCTTATGTCCGCCCATCAAAGATATGGCTGTTTTAACATTTTTAACATATATTTGATTTAAAAATTCAAATCCTTCAATTAGAGTTCATTTTGTAAATCAATTTATTGACATACATTATTCAATGCATTTATTAAGTACTCTTCTGGCACAAAGGCATTTTTATAATTATTTTATTTATTCGTTGTGATTTCATGATACTATTTATATTATACTATATTTCTATTCTATGTAGGCTTGTAATTCCATGTAGAAAAATCGAATTTCTTCCGAAAATGCCCAAGTTTCAACCAAGTTAAATTTTTTCAAAAGGACTTAAAAACCATGTTGTTTTATTTTGCTATTTATATTGTGTAAGGATATTATTTTTCTCATTGATGTGTAAGGATATTATTATGTTGATTTTATTTTCCAAATAAAGTTTTAGTGTAGCATGAAGTGTGTCGTTTCTTTAATATCGTTTGTATTTAAAACATTCTCATTGTAAGAAATAGTAAACTAAGTTTAGGTCACATTTTATTATTATTGCGCTATGCATACATTAAAATCGCTAAAATCGTCGAATAATACCCGTCTAGATTGTTATTCAACGGTAGTACAGTAGTGGTGTAGTGGTAGAGCGCTCGCCTCATAATTAAAAAGTTCTGAGTTCGATCGCTACCGCGTCCCTGGCAGTACCGCGCTCAACTTGTTTCTCCGCGTAGCGATCTTGATCGTCATGGTTTGTGTTTCGAAGTTATAGACTTGAGAGAGGGTTGTAAAAACAACTAAAGCAGCCTCCTTGACTGTAGTGTCTTTTTCGGCTTTGAGGAGGTAAATTAACACACAAAAAAAGGCTAGACACGAACTAATAAATTCTCTTCTTTTCTTTTTTCTGGGATAATATCAGAATGCTGTCCTTACTATTTATCTGCGTAGAATCAAGTAACAATTACAAATTTTACAATCATTAAGTTTAAGGGTTAAGGATAAATAATTTAACGTAAAACATTTTGCTAAAATGCACAGTTAAATTATTTAGGAATACAATAAACTTTCTTGTGAGATGAGTATTTTATTTGATATCATTAATACGGGTGAATGGCCTATCAAAAAGCTTTTTCTTAAAAATGTGTTTCTTGTCATACTATACTATAAAGATATAAATTGCGACTAGAATATACGTCGTGAGTTAAATATTATTAAAAGTAGTAAATTATCACTATAAAAATGCCCTTAAGTAATAACAATTCGCATGGCAAAGAAAATGCTTTTAGTTCGGTTAACGTATGTTTTTTTTTAAATTTGTTAGTCTGGGTTAGCAAAATGCCTCGATTGTTCAGTTTGTCTACTTATTTAACGATCTACTTATTTAACGTGACTTAATACGTTAAATAAGTATCCGTAAACTAACGCATGCGCAGAATATCATTTTGTCTACTTATTTAACGATCTACTTATTTAACGTGACACCATTGTTGCGTTAAATAAGTAGCCCGTTAAATAAGTAGACAAAATGTAATATTTGCGCATGCGTTAGTATACGGATACTTATTTAACGCCAATAGGCATTAAATAAGTAGCTCGTTAAAAAAGTAGACTAATTGAGCAATCAAGGCATAGTTCGTTTAGCCAAACTTTATGTCAAACTGAAACAAAAACGTTGTCGAGGTAAGTGTTACAATGTTATTGTGAAACCAATTTACGGTTTATATATAGCATTAACTTTAGTTACTAAAAACTGATTTTAAAAAACGATTAATTTTTCACACAAAAAACTAAAAAATGGCTTTTATTTTAAAATAACAGTTTTTTTGTTTAAACATTGGTAACGTTGTTTTATATGCATAAGTTTTTTTTTCCTTAAAAAAAAATGATACTAGGGTTAGGATTATTGCTGATGGGTGTTATTCTAATGACATAACCTTCTTTGGGATGCTTTTTGCGAAGCGTGTTTATTTTGCAATACTTTAGAAAAAGTGCTTGGTAGCAGAGTTGTTAACAATGCCAAAAGTTGCAAGGCCAAGACCAAGGCCAAAAGTTACAAGGTCAAGGATAAGAGTCTCAAGGCCAAGGCCTACGCAAACATTTTCAAGACCAAAGATTTGAATTTTTGCCTAACGTTAAGGTCAAATATTAACAAAACTGTAGTTAACAATTGCTGTGACAATAAACCACATGTTGTAAAAATAAACCAAAGTTATGCGCAAAATTCTACGAAGTCAATAAGAAAACATACTTGTAGATATTTATGAAAGCCGAAAACAAAAATACATAAAAATAAAGGATAAAAACCTTTAATTCTTTAATTTTATGTACTTTTTTGAAGGCCTAGGCCAAAACAATCAAGGCCAAGGCCAAAATTTTCAAGACCAAGAGCAAAAAATCAATAACATTTTCTTAGCTGGTAGAAAATGCTCAATAAAATAGTTACCTTCATCGCAGTATTTTATCTTGAATAATAAGTTCATTAATAATTGGAAAAATTAGCAGACGAATAAAATCCAATAATTTTCTGAAACCTTTAATAAACTTCCATAACGCTTAATTCTAATAAAAAAAACATATGGGATAACATTCAAGACAAATTTATGCGGAAAAAAGATTCATAAACTAATACGATAACATAATAAAATTATAAAAATTTATTAGGTAAAAATGAATTTACATTTACTTTGTTTTTAAATCTGTTCATTTACGTTTACCTCTCCTAGATTGGAAGTTACTTGTCTTTGCAGTCAAACATCAGAGATTGAGATTACCTAAATTGTACTCTTTTACCGCTTTTAACTAAGGAGTTTAGCTTGTCATTCCTAAAAAAAAGTACAATTATTTACTAGAAAATAATAATATAGTATGCATTTATTACAGTTTTTGAAACTTGTAAATTAAATATGCAAATATTTTATTAAAACATTTATTTAAAAATCTTTGTATTTAAGATAAAGAATAATAATAAAAAGATAATACTAAGTTAGTTAAAAATACACTTGTAACCTGAAATGGATTCAACAACCTCAAGTGTCTAAATATTACACAAATTAATATTACAAACCTAAATAAAAATAATTAAAAACCTTTTACTTTAAAGTCAGAAATCAGGTAATTTCTGATTTAGAAGTAAAAGGTTTTTGATTAAATATTTAAAGTAACTATTCTTTAATTAAGTATAGTTACTTTAGAATGAAAAAACAAATTGCAAATATACAAAATTTCTTTAATATATTCAGTTTAAAAACTCTACATATAACTCTAATATAAAATTGAACAAACTCTAGTCTAACAATAGTAAAGTCTAATCTAAAACTAAATTAATAACAAGCCAAAGTACTGACTCAACTAATACTAGACTTAAAATATTAGCCTTTTTTTTATAGTAAAGGAAACTGATTTTTTAGATTGAATTAAAATATTTTGATACAGTAAATATCCTCACAAACCACAAACTTTAGAAATTAATGATCCACAAAAAAATTTAAAACCAATAATTTTTTATTAACATTTTTTTTTTAATTATTTTTATACAGGGTTTCTGAAATAAGTTCTTTAAACATAAAAAATAACTGAAAACTTGATGTTTCATCACATGCTGTCATTACATATTGTAAATAAACATTTAAATATATTGTACTAGCTCATAATTTAAACATTTTCTTGATGTGAAGACACAAAACAGAAACACTATTTCAATGCACAAGGGCAGAGATCATCACATTGAAATGATATTGAGCAGGTTTTTGTACCATTAGATAAAATGGAAGGAAACATCTCCAGTTTCCTATTATCAACACACTTCAAAAAATGAGATCTCATACTTTTTCTTTCCCAAAGAATTACACTTGGATCAATTCCATGACATAAAGCTGTAGCATTAGCAATAGCATGAAGCCCACAATCATTTCCGTTGTCTTGATTCTGGCATCTCATGACTTCTAAATTTATGAATTCAATACCCTCATTTATCAATATTGATCGTGCGACTCTGTGTACTAGTAATGGAACAGTATTTTTATTAAAATCAGTAAAAAGGGAATCATAATATTGAACAGAATTTGAACCATTATCAGATGTTACATTACTTATTAATACCCAATGTGAATTTCTCACATTAAATATCTGAACAAACTTTCCAGAAACAAAACCACCAAAGTTATTTGAATTAAAAATACAAGAACTTTGAAACCCACCTACTTTAGGAAACTGATGCGAAAGAAAACTTTGTGCAATATCAATTAAAGTATCATCTAGCCAACCTAATGGATTATTTAAAATATCTATGCATTGTTTGATCGACTGTGCTGATAATGTTGAATAAAAATTGTTATCTAGCGAAATTGCAGGATAAATCAATCTTCTATGTTTTAAAATGCTTTTATCGTCAGATAGAGATGATGTAGAGATTTCCATTTTAATAAATTTATAATTTTTATCTTTGTCATAACATTTCAATTCTGAAATGTGCCTCTTTTTAGAACTCCTTTTTTTTAAATCTTCTTTTTTATATGATTGGTTTGTCATTTTCAAACAATAATCATGTTCTTTTAAAAGCAATTCTGCTGACAATACTTGCTTATCAACTATATAAGGCTTCATGTTAGATAAAGAAACAGTTTTTTTCCAAACTTTACCATTGAAAGTTAAAGTAGCACCAGTTTGTTTTAACTCTGAAATAATTCCAGGTCCCAACCAATCATGTTCCATCCGACTTCCTTTACGACCAATTTTTCTGTAATTTCTAACTAAAAATGTAAATGATTTCCATCCTTTAAGTTGTTTTGAGGCATAATACTTTTTCATTTTTGTTTGAGCACGACAAATATTGTTATTTACTTCTGTAATAACTTTATTATATGAACCCAATTTTTCTTGAATTTGCTCATCCAATGCATTATTTTCAAATATGTTATTGTCATTAGTACCAGAATCAATATTATTCAGTGATAAAGTGGAGAACAAGTTTGCTTCTCTGCCAAACATTTAAAAAAATGGTGTAAATTTAGTTGACTTTTGCACACATGTGCGCAGACCAAATAAAACAGCTTCTAACAACTCATCCCAATTGCTCTGGGTATCATAAGATAATTTAAAGAGAGATTTCTTAATTGTCTTATTAGGTTAATAATCTCGTCCGTTGGTTTGTGGGTGGAAGGCAGGTAAGGTAATCACGTGTTTGATTTGAATTCAGGAGAATAAAAACTATTTACAAACTCCCTGCCTTGGTCTGAAAAAGTTTTCTTCGGAGGACCGATAGAACAAAGTAGTAAGGCACTTAGAAACATAAAATACTAATTTTTTAGGAACAGCAAAAACTTCAATATATTTGTTCCAAAAATCACTTGTTGGTAAAATATATTTCTTTTCATGCTTTGCATATTGAAGAGGTCCAATTAGACTTATGCCTAAAAAATCCCACAGTCCATTAACCTTGATAGGTTTTAATTCAGGAGCGACAGTTCTTATTTTCTCCATTCTATGACACTTGTCACATTCTTTAACCCATTTGGTAATGTCATTAACCATTCCTTATTATTCAACAAAAACAAAAGTTTGACATGAACCAAAATATAACTAAATTAAAACACTAGAGTTGTGCTACTATATATTATTATGATGATATTAACCAATAACTCACAAAAAAATTTAATTTGCCCAGCATTTTAGTTCAAGAAATGCACAACACTTAAAAGAACTTAAAAACCTTATAGAAATTAAAAAAGTACTATTATAAAAACACATTAATATTACCTAGCCAGTAGAAAGAACCTTTTAATTTTGCTCTTGTGTTGTTAAGGCCAACATGAGCCCCATGATTAGAATCATGGACATCTTTAAAGGCTAACGTTTTTTCATAGTCATTAAAAAGTACTTGCAGGTTTTTTGACGCTGTTACATAGTACAACTTACCATTTGAAGTATATAATAAGTTAGTGATTATTCAATAAAAATAATTAATGTTTATTAAAAATAACTATTTCTTATTCAACAATTTATTATATAACGATTACATACCGCATAGACTATGCGGTATGTAATCGTTATATAATAAATTGTTGAATAAGAAATAGTTATTTTTAATAAACATTAATTATTTTTATTGAATAATCACTAACTTATTATATACTTCAAATGGTAAGTTGTACTATGTAACAGCGTCAAATATGCAAAGTAAGTTGTACTATGTAACAGGTAAGTTGTACTATGTAACAGGTACAGGTAAGTTGTACAGGTACAGGTTGTAACAGGTACAGGTAAGTTGTACTATGTAACAGCGTAAAATATGCAAAAAAATTCAAACTATGCCATAGTTTGAATTTTTTTGCATATTTTAAAAATGATTTACGCTGTGATTTAGAGCAATTTATTGCTCTTTCAGAAAGATAAAGCTTTACATCTTCAACAGAATAACTATGAGCTGACATTTTATAATAAATTTTAAATAAATTAAATTGTTAAGTATGGCCAAAAATGAAATCCAAGTAATCTTAAATCTTTACCTAACGGAACGAGGTTACTTAACGATAAATGTAACTTACCTAACGGACACTTAACAGCATATCTGCGCATGCGAAAAAGCATGCGCAGAACTGTTTGTCTACTTATTTAACGGGCTACTTATTTAACGCAACACCGTTCTACGATATTTATTTTTAAGTTTTTTAAACGGTTTTTTGACGTTTTTTGTTTGTATTTACGGCTGTTGATTGCCTTCGGGCATAAAACTTTAAGTCCCACTATTTAGTTGCTTTTATTCATTCAATTAAATAAAGTATATATATATATATATATATATATATATATATATATATATATATATATATATATATATATATATATATATATATATATATATATATATATATATATATATATATATATATATATATATATATATATATATATATGTATATATATATATATATATATATATGTATATATATATATATATATGTATATATATATATATATATACACATATATATATCTATATATATATATATATATATATATATATATATATATATATATATATATATATATATATATATATATATATATATATATGTATAAATAGAAAATCACTTAACAAAATTTTTTTTTTTTTTTTTTCAAAGCTTTTGTTAAGTGATTTTCTACTTATATATAATTGCTCTGATCTTTTAAGAACATTTAGCACTCTATTGTGTAGAATACTTATTAAAGTTGTTTAAAGATATATATATATATATATATATATATATATATATATATATATATATATATATATATATATATATATATATATATATATATATATATATATATATACATATATATATATATATATATATATATATATATATATATATATATATATATATATATATATATATATATATATATATATATATATATATATATATTCAGGGTGCGGAAAAAGTGTCCGCAAAATAAAATAATTTAACAAAAATTATCTGTATGGTGTTTTCTTTTAATATATACTGTGTTTTTAGTATAATTTTGTTTTCTCTGTAATCTGTTTATCGACTTGTACAGGAACTTTCGCTGTTTTTGCTGTTTATATTTTTGTATATATATATATATATATATATATATATATATATATATATATATATATATATATATATAATATATATATACATATACATATATATAAATAAATAAATATATATATATATATATATATATATATATATATATATATATATACATATATATATACATATATATATACATATATATATATATATATATATATATATATATATATATATATATATATATATATATATATATATATATATATATATATATATATATATATATATATATATTGTTTAGGTGCACCAAGAAGTTCAAACGGTTTGTCACGGAGCACCATTAAGTAGCATTTAACCAGAAAGTTCACGTCTTCTACCTAACCAATGATGCATATATGGCTTGAGCCGGCGTCGAACCTTATAAGCTTTAAAAATAAATTTAAAAATATAACCGTAGCAGTCACTCTGCTGTCTTGCAAGAACAACCTTATTTTGCGGGTTGTGTATCAAATTTTTTTTTACCTGATCTAAACTTGTTTCTCAGCATGGATTGGGTTGAGCATGCGTCCTAACCTTATAGCAAATCGCGACGTTAGAATTATCTTGTCTTACCTCTTTTGAGTTTTGACATAAAACAATTTAAAAAATAAAAACTTTAGCAGACGACATATTTTTAAAACTAATTTTATACGGCAAGATAATTCTAGCGTAACGAAATCAGGGCCGTCCCAAGGTAGGGGGGTAGGGTGTAGAGGTTGTCTAGCCCCCCCTACGAATTTTTTTAGTCGGCAAATGGGACAATAGAGTCGGTAAAACTGGATCTGCAGTTGACAGTCGGTAAATGTTTACCAAATGAACATCTACCAAAATGTACTATTCATGCTTAAATACAAACTTGGACTAGTCCCATCGTATTTTTTAGATAATTTCTTTCAAGTTAACTCTAATAGATATATAACAAGAGCAACAGGCAACTTCATACTGCCTAAAAGAACAACAAATTTCTCACGGTTTTCTATTTCCTACCGGGGTCCGTACCTATATAACAAAATAATATCAAAAAATATAGAACTTAAAGTATTAAATAATCCTGCCAACTTGAAAAATAAATTAAAACACCTCATACTTAATATCAACAATTATATTGACATGTATTAAACTTAGCAACAAAATTTATACTAAATATTTACGTGTATCACTGACTGTATACTGTTTAACCACTTCTGATTATATATAAATATAAAATAGACTTTATTTAACAACTTAAAGAGGTACTCGATGATAAGTCTTCTCAGACTTCTTCGAGTTTTCCTTTACAACAACATGTTTTTATGATAAGAAACACTATTAGTTTATGTTATACTTAGTTATATTTGTTAAGCCACTTTTTATTATGATACGTGGTAATATTATGTTATATATAATTTTATTTTTTACGTTGCATTATATTATGTAATTGTAACGTAACGATATGAAAATATATTGAAGTTGTATAAAAAAAAAAAAAAAAAATGTCGGCTAGCGAGGACTCTTTTTTATTTGTTTATTTTACGTAAGTGGGTCGGCAAAAAAAATTATTTTGGCTTTAGTCGACAAAAAGCAGACACGTCGACTCCTCCCCCCTCCCCCATCCCATTAAAATCTCTTCAGGACGGCCATGAGCTAAATAACATCTAAAAATAAAATGGCTGTAAAAGTGTTAATTTTGTCATCACCATTATTATCTTTAGAAGAAAATTTAGACAAAAAAAATGCAAAAAGCAACAAAATAGTTTCAAAATTGTTGTTATTTCTTGCTTCTTGGTATAATAACATTGGCTAATAAAAAATAAAAATAAAATTTCATTATCAGAACTGGAAAAAGCCGCTAAAAACACGCCTAAGATTACAAAGTCATTCCTGATATTTTTTATAAGGATGGCTTTGTAATTGGACTTTATGACTATCATTTTAAACAAAAAGTTCAACTTAAGGAGAATTGTCGTTAGAATTTAAATTTTGGATTCTTCGGAAAATCTTCTTGGCGCTCTTTTTTGCACAATACTGCAAAGCGCAAACTGCCAACCCCTTCCCTCGTTATACAAATAGGATAAGCATGCTGACTTAAAAAAAATAAATCATTCGGCTCTTACTTTTTATAGCATTGCATATACTATTATCAACTACTTAGGTAATTAGTTCAACACCGATCACTGATCAAAGTCATTGGTTAAACAGAATTCAAATACTTATACAAATGCTGTTTAAAGCACAGAAGGACTACAAAACTTAAAGCAGTCTAAAGAAAAAGACAATTAGTTCCTATATAAAAAGAATCTATAAGAGGTAGTTAAATTGAAGAGCTAGAACTTGGACTGAAAAAACTTTGTTCATGAGATTTTTATATAACTTTAACTTAAAAAAGCTCTATTTTGATGCATCACACGCGTCCGTATAATTGCTCTGTATAAGTTTTGTTAACTAGTGACATATTCTTGCCGATTGTTAAATGGTTTAAATATTCTTTTAAAAAGTTATTTAAAAAAATGATTGCAGTTCTTCCAGTGTTCTAAATAGAGACGCCCAAAGAAAATGGTTTGAAATAAAGCTTTAGAGATTTTAGAGTTTTTACTTGTGAGACTAAAAAAGGTGAACTTGTACACGGCGCAACTCAAACTCGGTTATATTCGTTTTTTTATAAAAGTGCTGCTAAGTCACCCTAATGCATTAAATGACCATCTAGGGAAAGGCGCTGCAGCGTGTACATACATCGACTATCTAATCTAGTGATTGGTGCAGGGAGTATACTTTCATCGACTGAGGTTTTTGGTTCGGACAATCGTTTTCAACTCCTTTTTAAAGACTATTTTGTGTTAAAAAAAGTCTTATATTAAAAGTTGTATATTAAATTAAGTTTTTATTTAATAAAGTTTTATATTAAAAACGAGTCTTACCCCGAGTTCGTAAAAACCCTAAAAACCAGTTAAAATAATTTCCTCCGAAGTTAAATAAAAATTTGGAACGCTTCACGAATTTGCGTGTCATCCTTGCGCAGGGGCCATGCTAATCTTCTCTGTATCGTTCCAATTTTAATATATGTGTTGCCGAAGCAAACACGTTTCTAACTCATTGTCGATTACGTAACAAATCAAAAACTTCATTATCGTGTTATGCTTGTGGGTTTTTAATAAAAAAAAACTATTTTTACTAATTAGGACGTGACGTCACGCAGCATAGCGAATGTTTGTAAACGAATGTTTGTTTACACGGATTTTATTTCGCCATTTGGCATTTTCACAGTATTTTTCAGTTATGACACAACTGCATCAGTTAAAGAAAAATGTTTTGATATTTAATCTCATTGATGTTATTTTCATAATAAAAAAAAAAAATCAATCAAATGATAAAAAGTTCGAAGTAAAAAAATTTACAAATATTACTTATTACATTTGTCAAAAAAAGTTGCTTAAAAAGTTGTAAAAATAAGTTGCGTATAAATGTGGCAAAACGGAGTTTTGCATATTATTATTATTATTTTATTAACCACCCTCTGTAAATTTGTTCACAAGGTAAAAATATCAAAGCTAAATATGAAGTCATTTACATAAAAAAAAAGAAAAAGAAAAAAATAAATGTTAAATATAAAGTGTGATTGTGAAATTATAGTATTAAATAAATTGTTTTCAACCGATTATAGATTATTTTTATTTTCAACTGATTTATGACGTTTTCGTTTTCGATTGATTTATTTTTCGACCTATTTTATAGATTTTCATTTTCAACCGCTTTGAGATAAATTAATTTTCAACTGATTATCTGGTCTGATTATCTTATTAACAATCAGTGATTATCTTATTAATAATCAATAAGTTTTCTAAGCATTCAACGAACCTTATACCTCCCAATTCTGAAGACAGCGCTTCAACCACTGCGCCAAGACTGATCAAATTCGGCTCGTATTCAAATCAGCAACAAAATGTGCAAAATACATACCGGAAAAGCATTGTTGTAAAATTGAAAATGCAGTAGGTTGAATATTCGGTAGGTTGAAAATTCAGTAGGTCAACGATTTAGTAGGTTGGAAAACTAGTAGTACATGTTTTAAATATAAAATGGTGTTTAAATATAAAATCAAAAATTGTCGGTTGAAAATCAAAATTTCAAAATTAGGTTGAGTTATAGGCCACCGTATTAAGGAAAATACATAGTCTATACTTTTTAAGCGATCAGTCTAAACAACCACAACTTTATTGAGTTGCTGCAATTTGTAAAAAACTACATAAATTTTTCATAACATTGGTCTGGCGAATCGTTAATGTAGATAAGGAAAAGGAGTTGGTTCAAAACCGATTATTGTGGCACAACGCTAATGACTGTTTTTCAATCAGATTTAAAGTAACTATTAGTTACACGTTGTAGGTGCTGTAGGGGGTGGTTGAAATGCTACAGGTGACATTGTAAAAACAGAGGGAATAACTACAAAAGTAGTTTATTTGGACACTTAAAAGATCATGATATATCTTTGCAAAGTTGAGTTAATGAGAACTCATTTATTTTTTTAGTAGAAAATTACTTAAAGCATAAACCCAAAACAATTTGTTCAAAACTTTGTATAAACTATTTGACTGAGTTCAATAATATTGAAAAAAATGTTTTGCCCTACCCAATCACAAGATCTCTCTCCTCTCGGTTTTTTAAGGTATAAATTAAAAGTAAGTCAAAAACTAATGCCTAATTATGCATAAGTTGTGTGAAAACTTATTAGTTATAATATGGCATAAAATTAACAAATTGTATGAAGTCGTTAAGTTGAAAGCCAAGTATACGTATTGCGGTTATTGTCGCTAAGGATGATTAAAAGGCAAGCAAGTTATAAATAGTTCTGATTGGACTTTATATAAATGCTTTTGTGAACCTAATAAATAGGAAAATAACATAAAATTAGTAGTGGATTAGAAGATTTTGTTTTCAGTTTTTTCTACCAATAGTAAGCAAAACTTTGTTATCTTATATGACCATAAGAATAGTTATGGACGGGTAGTGTATGTACACCACACAAAAGTTAAATAGTTAAAAGTTATTAGCTAATTTTATCAAGGTTAGTTCCGTGCCTTGAAAAAGTTAATAATAATAATAACACTAAAAAAACTGATAACACGGCAAAACACACATACTGAAACTTTTTAGTCCTAATAGGCGTAGAGGTTTTCTCTGCTATGTCTTTTTTAAATGACCGGTTTGATGAAGTAAAACAACCTTTATTATCGCTTACTTCTTTATAATAATCTTTTACAATATTACATTGACATAAATATAGTTTTCTTTAGATCTCCAATGCGGAGCACATTCCTACATCTTCCCTTCTTATTTAAATGAAATGTTTTACTATTCAAGTTCGGGAATGTTTTAATATTTCCTCTATAATTCTTTAGGACGTTTTTCTCTGTTTGAATATGTTTTCGGATTCGGTTCTTGATAATGGCATTGTTGCATCGGCATAGTAGTTGTTATTTCCTTTTCTGATGAAACTGATTCGTTCTGAGAGTGTTCCTTGTCTCCCTCTTATTTTATTGGTGTCGGATTGAATTGTATATCCATTGGTATTTTCTTCATGTGTGAAGCATTCCGAGTTTTTTGCGAGTTATCAACGGGAGATTTGGCAGTAATCGTTGTACCGTTCTTTGCCGTAATTGTGTAAGGTTTAAACTCAAAAGGTGCCGTAGTTTTGTTATATCTTTTTTGTTTATCAGTACTGTATCTTCAATATTTAAATTTGGATTTTTTGCGTGGTATTTAGAATCATTATATTTCTTTCTATATAACTTAGCATTTTCTTGTCTCTTCTTGGCTTGATCATGAATATTTGTATCAACCCTTGTCTGAAATGAGGGTATTGTGAAACCTGTAAGGCGATTGAACATGAGTGTAGATGGTGGTATCCGAGTTGTGCAATGGGGAGTGGTAGTGGAACAGGAAGTTGTATAACTGGTTTTTCCGGTCTCTTCGTTCAATGTGTGCTGCTCGTATTGTTTTCGTCAGTGGTTTCATGAATGATTCGGCTTGTGAGTTAACTTGCGGCCGAAGCGGCGTGATTCGTTTATGTTCAATATTCAGTTTGTTAAAAAACATCTTTATTTTGAATGAAGTAAAAGGTGGTCCATTATCGCTGATAATTTTTTTCGGTATTCCATATACTGCAACCGTTTTCTGTAAAAAATGAATAAGAAGGTCAGCGGATGTATTATTTATAATATCGACAATCGGAAATTTTGATGTTTGTTCTATGAGAACTACCAACTAAAATCCGTTAGGTAAAGGACCAAGGTAATCTATGTTAAGTGTGTCCTAAACTTCCAATGGTGTTGATGTGATTAATAGTTCGGCTGGTGGATTTAGTTTACCGATTGCTTGACAAAATGCACATTGTTTTATATATTGTTCTACTTTAGTGTCTAGGCCAGGAAAATGAACTTTCTGTCTAAGTAGTACTTTGGTTTTTCGAGTCCCATGTGACTATTATGCGCCAGTTGTATAACCGTAATCTATAGTGATCGTGGAATGATAATTCGATTTGCTTTTAGGATAATGTCTGATATTTGATTTAGTGAAAGTTCTTGGCTAATCTTACGGTAAGCAAGTAACTCTTTCTGAAACTTTCTTATTTCTGGAGGACAATTCAGATATGTTAGTTTATACAAGGTATTAGTGGCGACTAACTCTGTAAGTATTCGTAGAATAGGATCGGCTTTGGTTTCTCTTTGAATATCTAGTAGTGAAAGGGCTTTAGGACAAGCGTATTTAGCAGAAAAGTTAACATATTTTTTTAGCTTATCGTTGTCACAAGGGTCTACCGAGTGTCGACTAGGATAATCAGATATATTATGCTTTCCTTATATTTAAACACCATTTTATATTTAAAACATGTACTACTAGTTTTCCAACCTACTAAATCGTTGACCTACTGAATTTTCAACCTACCGAATATTCAACCTACTGCATTTTCAATTTTACAACAATGCTTTTCCGGTATGTATTTTGCACATTTTGTTGCTGATTTGAATACGAGCCGAATTTGATCAGTCTTGGCGCAGTGGTTGAAGCGCTGTCTTCAGAATTGGGAGGTATAAGGTTCGTTGAATGCTTAGAAAACTTATTGATTATTAATAAGATAATCACTGATTGTTAATAAGATAATCAGACCAGATAATCAGTTGAAAATTAATTTATCTCAAAGCGGTTGAAAATGAAAATCTATAAAATAGGTCGAAAAATAAATCAATCGAAAACGAAAACGTCATAAATCAGTTGAAAATAAAAATAATCTATAATCGGTTGAAAACAATTTATTTAATACTATAATTTCACAATCACACTTTATATTTAACATTTATTTTTTTCTTTTTCTTTTTTTTTATGTAAATGACTTCATATTTAGCTTTGATATTTTTACCTTGTGAACAAATTTACAGAGGGTGGTTAATAAAATAATAATAATAATATGCAAAACTCCGTTTTGCCACATTTATACGCAACTTATTTTTACAACTTTTTAAGCAACTTTTTTTGACAAATGTAATAAGTAATATTTGTAAATTTTTTTACTTCGAACTTTTTATCATTTGATTGATTTTTTTTTTTTATTATGAAAATAACATCAATGAGATTAAATATCAAAACATTTTTCTTTAACTGATGCAGTTGTGTCATAACTGAAAAATACTGTGAAAATGCCAAATGGCGAAATAAAATCCGTGTAAACAAACATTCGTTTACAAACATTCGCTATGCTGCGTGACGTCACGTCCTAATTAGTAAAAATAGTTTTTTTTTATTAAAAACCCACAAGCATAACACGATAATGAAGTTTTTGATTTGTTACGTAATCGACAATGAGTTAGAAACGTGTTTGCTTCGGCAACACATATATTAAAATTGGAACGATACAGAGAAGATTAGCATGGCCCCTGCGCAAGGATGACACGCAAATTCGTGAAGCGTTCCAAATTTTTATTTAACTTCGGAGGAAATTATTTTAACTGGTTTTTAGGGTTTTTACGAACTCGGGGTAAGACTCGTTTTTAATATAAAACTTTATTAAATAAAAACTTAATTTAATATACAACTTTTAATATAAGACTTTTTTTAACACAAAATAGTCTTTAAAAAGGAGTTGAAAACGATTGTCCGAAC
This sequence comes from Hydra vulgaris, assembly GCF_038396675.1. NCBI lineage: Eukaryota > Metazoa > Cnidaria > Hydrozoa > Anthoathecata > Hydridae > Hydra > Hydra vulgaris. Next base: position 67,218,458 of record NC_088927.1, on the reverse strand, counting down.
CAAAAACCTCAGTCGATGAAAGTATACTCCCTGCACCAATCACTAGATTAGATAGTCGATGTATGTACACGCTGCAGCGCCTTTCCCTAGATGGTCATTTAATGCATTAGGGTGACTTAGCAGCACTTTTATAAAAAAACGAATATAACCGAGTTTGAGTTGCGTCGTGTACAAGTTCACCTTTTTTAGTCTCACAAGTAAAAACTCTAAAATCTCTAAAGCTTTATTTCAAACCATTTTCTTTGGGCGTCTCTATTTAGAACACTGGAAGAACTGCAATCATTTTTTTAAATAACTTTTTAAAAGAATATTTAAACCATTTAACAATCGGCAAGAATATGTCACTAGTTAACAAAACTTATACAGAGCAATTATACGGACGCGTGTGATGCATCAAAATAGAGCTTTTTTAAGTTAAAGTTATATAAAAATCTCATGAACAAAGTTTTTTTAGTCCAAGTTCTAGCTCTTCAATTTAACTACCTCTTATAGATTCTTTTTATAGGAACTAATTGTCTTTTTCTTTAGACTGCTTTAAGTTTTGTAGTCCTTCTGTGCTTTAAACAGCATTTGTATAAGTATTTGAATTCTGTTTAACCAATGACTTTGATCAGTGATCGGTGTTGAACTAATTACCTAAGTAGTTGATAATAGTATATGCAATGCTATAAAAAGTAAGAGCCGAATGATTTATTTTTTTTAAGTCAGCATGCTTATCCTATTTGTATAACGAGGGAAGGGGTTGGCAGTTTGCGCTTTGCAGTATTGTGCAAAAAAGAGCGCCAAGAAGATTTTCCGAAGAATCCAAAATTTAAATTCTAACGACAATTCTCCTTAAGTTGAACTTTTTGTTTAAAATGATAGTCATAAAGTCCAATTACAAAGCCATCCTTATAAAAAATATCAGGAATGACTAAGATTACAAATCTTAGGCGTGTTTTTAGCGGCTTTTTCCAGTTCTGATAATGAAATTTTATTTTTATTTTTTATTAGCCAATGTTATTATACCAAGAAGCAAGAAATAACAACAATTTTGAAACTATTTTGTTGCTTTTTGCATTTTTTTTTGTCTAAATTTTCTTCTAAAGATAATAATGGTGATGACAAAATTAACACTTTTACAGCCATTTTATTTTTAGATGTTATTTAGCTCATGGCCGTCCTGAAGAGATTTTAATGGGATGGGGGAGGGGGGAGGAGTCGACGTGTCTGCTTTTTGCCGACTAAAGCCAAAATAATTTTTTTTGCCGACCCACTTACGTAAAATAAACAAATAAAAAAGAGTCCTCGCTAGCCGACATTTTTTTTTTTTTTTTTTATACAACTTCAATATATTTTCATATCGTTACGTTACAATTACATAATATAATATAATGCAACGTAAAAAATAAAATTATATATAACATAATATTACCACGTATCATAATAAAAAGTGGCTTAACAAATATAACTAAGTATAACATAAACTAATAGTGTTTCTTATCATAAAAACATGTTGTTGTAAAGGAAAACTCGAAGAAGTCTGAGAAGACTTATCATCGAGTACCTCTTTAAGTTGTTAAATAAAGTCTATTTTATATTTATATATAATCAGAAGTGGTTAAACAGTATACAGTCAGTGATACACGTAAGTATTTAGTATAAATTTTGTTGCTAAGTTTAATACATGTCAATATAATTGTTGATATTAAGTATGAGGTGTTTTAATTTATTTTTCAAGTTGGCAGGATTATTTAATACTTTAAGTTCTATATTTTTTGATATTATTTTGTTATATAGGTACGGACCCCGGTAGGAAATAGAAAACCGTGAGAAATTTGTTGTTCTTTTAGGCAGTATGAAGTTGCCTGTTGCTCTTGTTATATATCTATTAGAGTTAACTTGAAAGAAATTATCTAAAAAATACGATGGGACTAGTCCAAGTTTGTATTTAAGCATGAATAGTACATTTTGGTAGATGTTCATTTGGTAAACATTTAGAGCATTCAAGGTTTTTAATAAGGGCTCAGCATGGGTGAGTTTATCTTTATTATAAACTAATCTTGATGCGTGTTTTTGACTTATATAAATAGTACTCAATTTGGATTTGTGTACTTGCCCATGTAATATTAGCGTACGTAAGATAACTTTGGATGTAAGAAAAATAAAAGGATTTAAGATTATGTTGGGACAACATAGGCTTAACTTTGTAGAGTATCCCAATATTTTTTGAAATTTTGGTGTTTATTGTACTTATATGGGCTTTCCAAGATAAATTTTCGTCAATAAGGATCCCAAAAAATTTAGTTGTTTCTGTTCTTTCAACGTTTACCTTATCTATTTTTAGCGAGGGAAGGATAGTTGGTATATTAATTTTTTGTTTTTTGGAATGAAACAGTATGTATTTTGATTTTTCTGTATTTAGTGATAATTTATTTAGTTTCAACCATATACTTAATCTTTTAAGCTCTTTGTTCATACATTCATAAAGATCTTTGATTGAGTTCGAGGAATAAAATAAGTTTGTGTCATCAACAAGCATAATGACATCAAGTTTATCCGAGACATTTGTAAGGTCATCGATACCTGGAGTTTTATTTAATTTTAAGGAGTTTAGAGCAACATTAAGTTCTTGGTAGTTTAGATCTTTGTATTTTATTTTGCTCTGGGTATCACTTAGGTATGATTTAAATGAGATGTTAGGAGACTTAATTTTTGAGGCAAGATTAGGGCCAATGTTAACAAAAAATTCGTTGATTTTTTCAGCAATCGTATTTTTGTCACTGTACTCTATATTATCTATGATTATTTGAGCAGGTAAACTATTTGATTTTACTTTTTTGCAAAATTTTATAAAAATTTCAAAAATAACAATTATTTTATAAAAAAATTATTATGTAAGATTTTTTTGAAATTATGATTAAAAAAAATAAACTTTTTTCATTTTTAGTTTAAAAGGTTTAAAATTTTTTCTGCAATAAACTATAAAATAACAATTTTTTAATAAAATAATTGTTATTTTTGAAATTTTTATAAAATTTTGCTTCTTTTGAGACCCAACATGACATACTTTTGAAAAACATTTTTTTACATAATATTAGGGACCCATTAAAATTTTAAAGGTCTTGAGGAACCTCGAGATAATTTCCTAGACCATTGATATTTTTCCAGAGTATTTCTGAAATGAATAGACAACTTTTGCACACCCAGGCTAAACGAATTGTAAAAAAAACTAAAGTTCACTCCACAGTCTATAAAGATGCCTAGAACAAACTGTTTTTTATTAAAAGAATCACATATATTGTTAACTAGATCTAGAATTGCGCGTTCAGTTGAATATTGTTTTTGGAAACCGAATTGCTTTTTATTTAGAATTTTATTTTGGATTAAATATTCATACAATCTGTTATAGATTACTCTTTCGAGAAGCTTAGAAAAGGTAGGGAGTACTGAGATTGGTCTATAATTATTAACTAAGTATATTTCACCTGTTTTAAATATTGGTACTACTTTAGCTACTTTAAGCTTGTCTGGTACAACTCCTGTTTTAATCGAAGACTTAAAAATTTCAAATATTGGTTTATTTATCGTTGTAAAGACATTTGCCACTACTCTACTACAGATATCATCGATACCTGGAGTTTTATTTAATTTTAAGGAATTTAGAGCAACATTAAGTTCTTAGTAGTTTAGATCTTTGTATTTTATTTCGCTCTGGGTATCACTTAGGCATGATTTAAATGAGATGTTAGGAGACTTAATTTTTGAGGCAAGATTAGGGCCAATGTTAACAAAAAATTCGTTGATTTTTTCAGCAATCGTATTTTTGTCACTGTACTCTATATTATCTATGATTATTTGAGCAGGTAAACTATTTGATTTTACTTTTTTGTTTCCAATTATTTCTTTTATAGTATTCAATGTTTTTTTAATGTCACCAGTTGCATTTTTTATTTGGTTCGAGTAGTAATTTTTCTTCGAGCTTTTTTTATATTTTTTCAAATAGATTTTTGTATTGTTTGTAAGTATTTAGATTTTTTTCATTTCTATTTTTTAAATATTTGATGTAGAGTTTTTTTTTTTTTTTTGAAGATTTTTTTATACCTCTGGTAATCCATGGACATTGTAAGTATTTTATATTTAATTCTTGTTCTATAATTGGAAAGTGATTATCATAGTGCTTTAAGAATATTTCTATAAATTCATTATAAGCGGAGTTCGAATGCCCAAGGTTACATTCTTGGTAAATCCTATCCCACCTTACTGCCGATAGTGAGTCTTTAAACTGTTGAATAGTTAAATTATTAATTTTTCGTTTATAGACTTTGATTTTAGAGTTATTATTTTTTGTATCTTGAAAAAAGGAAAAGTAAATCGGATATATCCGTTTTGATTAAACCTGCTTTTAATGAAGGATCATATAATGAATTGGTCAATATGTTGTCTATTGCAGTGATTGAATTAAATGTTACCCGGGTTGGTTTGTTTATTATAGGAAAGATGTAGTGTTGAAACATATCGTCAAAAAAAGTTTTGGCAACGGCATCTCATTCGTACTTTAGACAGTTTATATTTATATCTCCAATACAGAATAATATTTTGTGCTCTTTGTTATTTTTAAGAAATATTTGTTTTAGGTGATTTGAAAAGTCTTTTATATCACCTTCAGGTGGTCTGTAACAGGTGGGCACCAGTATATTTTTTAATTTTTTGTTTATTATTTCAATTGTAAAGACCTCACCATTGGCATCAGAAACCGAAAGGTCGTCTCTAATTTTAGTAGTCAGATCATTATGAATATATGTAATAATTCCACCTCCTCGTTTTTGAGCTTTTCGCTCATAAGATATTAGTTTGTAGTTCGGAATTATTAGGTTTGAATTTATTCTGGTTGATTCATCGGAACACCAAGTTTCTGTTAAGCAAATCATACTGAACAAATAGTTACATTCTGTAAGAAAATGTTTTAGTTTGTCAATATTGTTAATTATACTTCTTATATTTATGTGTATCACCGTAAAGTTACTGTTTAATGATTTTAATTCATTTTTAAAAGTTCCTAATTCAAAAAACCGCGAGTTAAAATTATTTTCATTAAAAAAATGCAAATCTGGATCGTAAGAGTTAATAAGTAAAAAGTTATTAGTCGATTTGAAAACATTAAAGTGATGCGTTTCGTAATCTATTGTTTGTTTAATCTATTGTTTGTTTAAAAGAATCAACTTAGTTGCGATCGCTTAAACTTTCGTAAAACTTTATCTTAATTATACGCAAAAAATTTTCTTATTTTCTAAATTCACGACAAAAAACCTTATTAAATTTAATTGTTGCGTATTTACCTTGGTTGCGAAGATTTTTAACTTCTTGCCAAAGTTTTTTCCTCTCTTCCATCGTCTCTTTAGCAAAGTCTTCATTTATATATATTCCACTTCCTTTAAGGTTTTTAAGTGAACTTAAAATTTTAATTTTATCTTGGTAGTTTAAAAGTTTTACTACGATAGTTCTTGGTGTTTTATCTTCTTTGTACGACCCAACTCGATGTGCTCGTTCCACAATAATTTCAGTTGAAATTTTAAGGTTGTTTGTAAATATTTTTTTCACAGATTTCTCGTAATCACTCCAACTTTCTCCTGGTGAATCTTTCAGACCATCGACTCTAACGTTGTTTCGACGAGAGCGGTTTTCTAAGTCAGTATTTTTCTTGTTTATATTTTTAATTTCAAGGTCATATTTTTTCCTTATCTGTTTTAATTCTTCTTTTATTTTTTCTTCTTGAAAGTTGAGACTTTCTTTCACATCGTTTAAGTCTATTTCAATATTTTTCATATTTACTTTGTTTACATTTAGTTCATTTTCAATTTTGTCCAGTCTATCAGTAATTATTTTTATACTTCCACTCACTATTTGTGATTTCGTTACGCTAGAATTATCTTGCCGTATAAAATAAGTTATAAAAAGATGTCGTCTGCTAAAGTTTTTATTTTTTTAAATTGTTTTATGTCAAAACTCAAAAGAGGTAAAACAAGATAATTCTAACGTCGCGATTTGCTATAAGGTTAGCAATAACGTCGCGATTTGCTATAAGGTTAGCAATAACGTCGCGATTTGCTATAAGGTTAGCAATAACGTCGCGATAAGGTTAGGACGCATGCTCAACTAGTTCCATGCTGAGGAACAAGTTTAGATCAGATGAAAAAAAATTTGAAACACAACCCGCAAAATAAGGTTGTTCTTGCAAGACAGCAGAGTGACTGCTACGGTTATATTTTTAAATTTATTTTTAAAGCTTATAAGGTTTGACGCCGGCTCTAGCCATATATGGATCATTGGTTAGGAAGAAGGCGTGAACTTTCTGGTTAAATGCTACTCAATGGTGCTCCGTGAAAAAACCGTTTGAACTTCTTGGAGAACCTAAACAATATATATATATATATATATATATATATATATATATATATATATATATATATATATATATATATATATATATATATATATATATATATATATATATATATGTATATATATATATATATATATATATATATATATATATATATATATATATATATATATATATATATATATATATATATATCTTTTAAAATCATATTCTTGTTATACGATATTTTCATATTTGTTAAATTTGATTAAAACGGCAGCGTATAAACTTTTTGTTTTAAATATACAGTATTGGACAAAACATTTGCAACCAACATCAAACAATGCTAAAAAGTGTTCCTAATTTTACATGTCTTAAAAACGAAACGAACTATACTAACACAGCAAACAGTTCAGGAGTCTGGAGTCATAGCATGCCATGACATGAGCAATCAGCTGACAGGTGACAGCACACAGGCAGAATTTCGTTGACAAGTGCCATTTTGCAGCGGACAAAACAAGTGCAACTTTTTTGGTTTGTTTCATTTTCTTTTTCGAAACGATGGAATAATGGACCGTTTTATGTATAAAAATATCCTGAAAGATGTTATGTTACCTCATGCTGAATGGAATATGCCAATAAAATGGGTTTTTCAGCAAGACAGCGATCCGAAACACACTGCAAAAGTAGTCAAGCAGTGGTTTTAAGACAACCACCTATCGGTGATGGATTGGCCGCCTCAATCTCCGGATCTCAACCCTATCGAGAACCTGTGTGAGATCGTCAACCGCAGAATTAATCGTGAAGGTGTTCGTAATAAGGATCAACTGTTTGAACAAATCTACAAGGCCTGGGCAGCGATTCCACAAAGTTTCATTGATCACCTGATCGAATCTATGTCTCGAAGATGCAAGGCTGTGATCGACAACAAAGGATTCGCCACGAAATATTGATAACGAAATACAGCTTGGTCAACATTTTGTCGAGTTGCACTAGTTTTGTCCAGAAGGAAATCAACTTTTTTTAATACTTCTGATTAATTTATCAACTTTCGTGTACAAATAATGAACTTTGTGACGAATAAAATTTGAAGAACTTTGTCTCTAAACAGTTACATAGTTATTTCTCTAAATTGAAAAAATGCAGCATTTTTATATAAAGAAACTAAATTAGCATTATTTGGTTGCACTCGTTTTGTCCGATACTGTATGTTTGATGTTATTATATGTTTACAATATTTCGCTGACCTTTAGCGGTCAGCATCATCAGGTGTAAACACCTAATGATGCTGACCGCTAAAGGTAAGCAATATATTGTAAACATATAATAACATCAAATATATATTTAAAACAAAAAATTTATACGCTGCCGTTTTAATCAAATTCAACAAATTTGAAAATAAATATGACCGCTCAGTTCTGTAAATCTGAAGTTTGTAAATTTCAAATTAGCTAAACTATTTATATTTCTGGTACACATTTTAAAACAATTAATGTCCTGCTAGAATAATTGTTGCCAAATCTTAAGAGTTCATATTTTAAACAATTATTTTGATATAAACACTTTATTTTTTTAGACTGATCCTTATTTAGGCAAAAAGTATCTAGAGGCTCGGAAGTATGATTACAAAAATGCGCGCTTTCTCGTAAGTCTTGTAAAAATAAATAAATAAACTTTCTTTGAATTTGATACATAAATATTTTTATTTTGCACTAATAAAAAACAATACCCCTCAAATGTTTTTTATGCACCAAATGAACACTTTTAAGAATTCCGGTATTAATAGATTTGTGCTCAAAAACATGCGTAATTTAGATTAGAGCTCAGCAATAGGATGTACCAAAAATAGTTATTTTTTCTTTTTGAGGAAATTTCTCAACTTTTTGCCATTCTCTGAAGTCCACGGAGGCTTTTAATAACCAAAAAAACAAAATCAGTAGTCAAAAAGTGATTTTGTTTTTTTAAGCAGTCATGAATAGTAAGGTGAATAACATTATTATTAGTGTAATGCGTGCTTTTATTTTATATGAATATCGAATTTGCGCAACAGGTTGGGTAAAAATATTTTAAGAGGCTCATAATTATATAATAGCTTACTTAAGTTTAAAAAACGGTGTGCATTCTCGTAAGTCTTGTGGTCAAGAAAAAAATAATCTATACTTATATATAAATATTTTTGTTTTGCAACGTAATAACTTCATTAAATGGTTTTCATGCACCAACGAAAATTTCAGTATTCTGCTAATAAACATGATTTAAAGTAACACACAATAAAATGCTTATCATACGCCTAATTTTTAAACATAACCTGAGCCTTATATGTTTATAAACGTATAATTCTCTTGTAAAAAAACATGTCACATGCCAATTTAAGTCATCTTTGTCAATTAAAAAATTCAGTTTTGCGGCTAACATTGGTTGTCCTGTTAGAATAAACGCAAATGAAGGAAAAAAGAGGAAGACATACACTAATACCATAAAACTACTGTTTCCTGTAAAGTCTTCAAGCAACTAGCTGTCATGGGCAGCTGATTGATAGAATATTTAAACCAGCTTTTCAGCATTGGAAAACGTCAGATATGCAATTTTATAAATAAATACTGATGACTATTTTAAAATTCTTTACGGTTTAAAGCTACTAAGTCTGTCGAAGCTTGTTCTCAAAAGTTTCCTTACAAATTTCTTACCTGCAAGAGTGAAACATATATGTAACTTCTCTTTTAAAAATGTGAAGAACAAAATATTGACGACACAATGACATTAATCTTAGAATAATCTAAATTGAACGCTCCAAGAGAGTTGACCAGGCTGGTCCTCGGAACATTAGAATGGGTAAATGGTTGGATTATTTTAAAACAACATTAAAAGGGAGGCCTTGAAATTTCTCAAGAGGCCATTGACCACAGAGATATTTAACACAAGAAGCTATGTGAACTAGTTGTTATTTAATTATTAGGAGATATACCACTATTTCATTTTTATCAGTCTGGAGCCTTCCATTAATAGTTAAATTATATTAACAATCAATTTTTTTTTTTTAATTTAGGGGGGTAGGTGGGGAGGGGTGCATTTTTTAGTAGTATTTATTTTGTATTTAAGGGTATTTTTTAGTGGGGGGATGAGGTACTTTTTAGTTGGAGGGGGGGTATATTTTAGAGTTTCTTAAAATATTATTAATATCAATAATAATTCATTCCTAAGGTGTTTGGTAAATGCTTGCCTATAAGATGACTAAGAATGTATCTTAGGTGATGAATCAGGTAAAGAAAAAGATGATAAAAATGGCACATTTTAATTTATCTGAGCAGTTTCATATGGGAAACTAAAGCTACCAGTTATTAGCATGTCAACGGAGCTTACTGAGCGGGGTTTCAATAGGTTGTGATTCATGCTTATAAGAGCTTACTGAGCTGGTAGAAGCTTACTGAGCTGGTGGGATGCTGAGATTCAAGCCGGAGAGTTGAAATTGCGGATAAAGCAAAATGACTGTTATACATTTTACATATTTAAAATTTTACATATTTTTAAATTTTATGAAGATTGCTTTGAACCTTCAAGCTGTCACTCATTACCTTTTTTTATATTTTATGAAGATTGCTTTGAACCTTCAAGCTGTCACTCATTACCTTTTTTTATATTTTATGAAGATTGCTTTGAACCTTCAAGCTATCACTCATTACCTTTTTTATTATTTGACTATTCTAACTACAAATTTACATGTTGCATCTTTGATTTTAGTTTTAAAAAAAATCTATCTAGTAAATTATTAACTTAAATATGAACCATGAACTAATAAAATGATGAAATATATGAAATAACAAATTAAAGTGCCGGTAACAAATAAAAGCATATAAAACAGGTTAATGTTTGCTCCGAAAATATATCGAATTGTGGAGTCTCAGATTCACAGCTCTTAATGTTTGATTCTTTTTGCTTGAACAAAGGTAATCCAAAAAGACTGCGGCCTAATACTAGCTGCTTAGCATAAGAATAATCGCACGATCCTATATCTTGGCCGAATGTGGTGCTGTCATCAGTAATTTTTTTGCTCTGATCAAAAGAAATGTCATAACTAATGTTTTGCGATGACATATCAATTTTACTAAACATTGTGTACAGACCATATCCTATATTAGATATAGATAGGTTACTTTAATACTTTCATTTTTGAAATCCGCATTTTTATCATAGTATCAATTTTTACCAAATGATTTGTTTTGTTGAACCGTACATACATACACACATACATACATAGATACATACATACATAGATACATATATACATACATACATACATACATACATTTATACACAATTTACATTTACAATATATATTACACTTAATTCAAAACATAGAACCGTCTTAATAGAAGAAAACTGAAACTACTCACATCTTTAAAAAAGAGTTTGTGCTTATGGATTTATGGTTGTAATACTGTCATAACTAGAATACTTGCACTATCTGTCATCTTGGCTCTGAAACAATAATTAAAATGATTGGCATACTAAAATATTTTAATTGTGCGTATTATTGCGCACAAGACAGCTATTTGTAGGGGAAAGTGGAGAGAAATGGGACGCGGTATTTTTCGGTAGCAACCCCTTGCTACCGAAAATTAAACAAATTCTTTATAACCAGTTAGTGACGGATTTAGGAATTTTGAGCTATTTTACAGACATGGACAACTCCAAACATTTGTATTTTTACACTTATATCAAATAATGAGGCTTTGCAAAAAATTGGAGGCAGGGAGCGGAAAATCCCTGTGACTTTATCACCCCCCCAAATGCGAGGGACAACAAGTTCATAAAATATATTTTGTTCTATTCTCAACTAGACTTATATTCATCGATAAATTCAAAGCTTCAAAGAATTATCTCGCAACGTTCAAAAACTAAGACCATATAAAATTTGTTACCCTCAAATTGAGTGGGGCTTAAACTTTTTATGGTCACAAGTTTTGAACGCTGGTCTACTATGAAACTCAAAATTTATCGATGAATATGTCTAGTTGAGAATAGTACGAAAAAAGCTCTTCCCAACTTGTTGCCCCTCATGTTTGGGGTGGGGGGATGAAGTCGAAGGGCTTTATCGTTCCTAGCCTTTAATCATACTATCTCAATAGAATTTTTATTTGATAAACATACAAATGTTTGGAATTTTCTCCATGCCTGGAAGTTAGCTCGTCATTATATCCAGTGTTGTTTTATGAAACATAACACAGCAGATATTTTTGTAAATGTTATTTTTTGAATTACCCTACCCTACGTTGATTTCTTTACGTACCCTACGTTGATTTCATTACCTACCCTACGTTGATTTCATTAAAGAAAAAGAATTTGATGTCATAAAAATTTGACATCAAAAAATTAGAGCCTTAAAATTTGACAATAATTTCAGAAATACTTCATTACTTTTAACTTTAGAATATCAGAACGCTAAACAACAATTGTAATGGTAAAAAATGCGATGATTCTTTTAGGAAATATACATCTAAAATATTGAAAATGCCAAATACCTAATTTTTTTTATTAGTTATTATTCCCATTTTTCTATTAACTTTATCGTTTAAGGTCATCGCTACGCAAATTATAAATTGCAAAATACTAGGACGATAAATAACAAAAATTTTAAAATAACTTAATCTCTGAATACGATATATACATTTTTCAGTAGATAAGTCATTTAACATCGTAACATTTACATCACCAATAATTTACGTAATGTCGTTATGATAATGTCATCGATATTTTACATCGTTAACTAACAATTTACAACATTCTATTTATATTAACTACTTATTACATAGTTTAGCATAATTAACAATTTAAAATTTTTATTATTTGGTTTATATACAAAGAAAAAAGTAGAAAAAAACAAACAAAAAAAAACTACATAGTAGAATTTATTGCAACAGACTCTTTTGTTCGAAAAATACCCCTTGTCAATTGACGATTATCAATACTTGCTAATGGCTGACGATTTTCTTCTTTACTTAGATTTATATAATCAACGACATCAATTTGTTTTTTGTGACAACCTCTACAAGCTGCCATATATTTATCAGCGCCACCAATAATTTCAACCTAAAGATTTAAATTTAAATTTCTAAAAGTCTCCACTTGCAAACGAACCAATTAAATTACCCCAACTTTTACTATTCTTTTGCAAGAAAATTTTTACAAACAAAACTTTTGAACGATTGTAGTTGTCAACTTTACAACTACTGTAGGACTCATAACCTGGCAGAAAATGGACTAGACGATTTCTAATCGGAAAGAGCTTATAGAAACATTTAATAACATTTTCCAGTAACGAAACTATATTCGAATATCTTTTCTATAACGAAAATATATTCAATGCTAAGCTACAAAAAACGAATACATAAAATTAGAACGATTTTTTTAAAAATCAAAAAAAAAAAAAAAATATATATATAAAAAAAAACTAAACAGATTCATTTAGAAATTTTAATCAACAAAAATACTTAAACATAAAATATCAACAAACCATGAGACAATGATTTAGAAACACTTAAAATTTGTCCAAAATACAGTTTTTTGAATAACGCAATTTAGATAACGTTATCAGCTAAGTATTCTTTTTTTTTTATTTCAAGTCTGTAAAAAATGTGCAACAAACATTCAAAACACCTTATTCAAGCATGCAATAGAGAAAGACCTAGTTCAATATTATTAGTTTTATATTAGAAGTTGAAATTAGTATTGAGCCGCATGCAATAGAATTCATTTGTTTTGGAGAAGCTGAACATATATTGCAAACTTGTTGTGAAGAAGATATAATAGAATACTTGAATAAATGCATATTCAAATTTCTTTTATAAATCAAAATAGAATTATCTTTGTATGTTATTAAAACTAAAATAAAAAGTTTTAATGATGATAAAAATTTTGATAAAAATGATAAAAAGAGGTTCTTGATCATTGAAATTACTCAAAAAACTTTTTAGCCAAATTTTAAGAGTTTCTGAATCAGTGAGCCCTCTTAAAAAAGTGTAAATTATTTAAAAATCAATTTTTTAAAATACAATTCATTAATAAATTTAAAAACAATACTCAAAAAAATGAAAAAAGTACAGTATACATTGCAAGTTTCTGTGTAAAGTTAAAAAATTAAAGGAAATTAAAACAATGAAAACAAGGCTTTGTTATGGATGTTTGAAGCATGAATAAAGCAAGATGTTTTTAGTGTTTATATAAAAAATGCTTTATATATTTATAGCTTATCTGAATGATATCCATTTACTAGTGTAAAGTAAAAACTAGCATTTCTTTCATTTTATCTTTTTATTCTTGCCAAGAAAATTTTTTTTATCCGTTCTCGTCAAGAAAAGTTCTATTTATCCATTATTTTAGTTTAAATATTTATTTGCATGCAGCAAAAATTATCTCACTATCTAAAGTTTTTTTTGTCTATGGGCTGTATATCACAATGAAAATAAATAAATAAAGGATCGATATTTAGAAATCTGTGTTGAAGCATTGTGCTTTAACACAAGTGTTAAATTTGTGCAAATTTTTTTTGTGGCATGGATATGAATTTAATACTGTTTTATTTTATTCTGGAATAAAACAGTATTAGGTTTTATTTCAGGATGACCATAACACAATGTCAATCAAAGGTCAAACTGGAAACATGTTTTTACTACGCCATATTGTAAAAGTAATTACACTATATTGAAAAAGTAACAATAGTTAAAAAATTTACTATAGAATATAATATAGTATAACAAAGTTAAGCTTTGATTCTCTAGAACCTTACCTTAGTATCTGAGCCCAACCGCTTTGTAAACGAGGCTTCTCCGTAACAACACATACATACTGCTGACAACTTGATAACACTCTCAGCTAACGGAACTAGATCAATCACATTACCAAAAGGCTAAACAAGTTAGTATACAATCATAAAAATTATATATCAAAAAGCCATTGAAAAGCAAAGATTTAGCAAAAGCAAGAAAATTGGTAAAAAATACTACATTGATATATATATTACAGGAGCTATTTTAGGAAAATAATTTGGGCATCAGCACCAATGGCCAGCACCTGTCACAAGGAAATTTTGCAGAAACATTACCATGAAGGCATTTTTTCGCAAAGAATACTATATTTGGTGGAAAAAAATTCTTAATTTCTAAATTTAAGTGGTGCCCAAATATGGTTGGCGCTGTCAAAAATGCTCAAGAATAGCCCCTAGGTCAAATCATTATATTTCAACCTATGACCTGTGGGTCACCATTTCTGATTTTCCTGAATTTTACATATTGTTATGTGCATTATGTACATAGGTTAAAATTGAAATTTCAGACTTCCAAGTACAATGAGTTCAGAAATTATAGCCTTAGTAACTGACACAGTGGCCCCCCTCAATTTACAAATGGTCAAAACAGACTACTTTAGAGCTGCATAACTTTTTTTCTCACTTTCAACAAGTCTCATTTTTTCTAGAACTATTTTCTGGATAGTTATGGATAATCATCAAAATAGTTTACATCACAATAGTTCATAATAGTTACTCTCTTCAAAAAAGTTTTATTAATTTGTATTATATTAGAGAAAAATTATGACCTCCTCAACTTTAAAAAAAAGTCTAAAATTGCTAAAATATACCAAAATGAAAACGACTGTAGCATTTTTCTATTCATCCACAAGTATTTACAGATAAGTTTTCTGATTAGCTACTACTGTCTGTAATAAATAAGCAAAATATAGGCAGCTTGTTGCAGTTTAGAACTCAAATATCTAAGAGCAAAATGTCCATTCACCTAAAAAGTCCAATTTTCAGCCATTTTGAGATGCTTGTAAATTTTTTTAACACTTTTTGATCTAAGATTAACAGCATTAAAGACCATTAGACCCAACTATCTGAAAATGCAAACATTATAAACTTGTCAAATCCACACCAAAAATGCCACAATTTTTAAATAACCCTATTTTTTAATTATCAATGGTTAAATGTTACCAGAAACCAGTGCCCCTCTAATCTGCCTACTGCCCTATGTGAAAAGTGAAACTGATTATTAAGTCATTTTTATTATTATTATTATTATTAAGTCATTTCTTAATAAAAAGAAAGATATGGTTGGAAGCCCTCTCCTTAATCTGGTCTTTATAGTAGATAGGGGCACAAATAAAGGGGGCAGTAACTTTTTAAAGACCTTCATTATGGTTCAAATCTGGTCTCTAAATTAATTTATATATTCAGATACTTTATATAGATAAATTAAAAGCATTATTTCTTTAAATTCTAAATTTATTCTAAGTGATCAGGACCCCACCTAAAGTGGAGTGATCATCCTCTCTCTCTCTCTCTCTCTCTCTCTCTCTCTCTCTCTCTCTCTCTCTCTCTCTCTCTCTCTCTCTCTCTCTCTCTCTTGCTTGCTGTTGTATGATTTAGTATTAAAAATACTAAACTCTTGATTGTTGTAGAGTGCTCAATATTTAAGAAAATATATATTTTTTCAAACACAGAGCGTTTTATAATTATAATTAAATTTTAGAAAAAACAACTTTTAATGGAACTTAAAGTTTCATGCCTATCGGCAATCATCAGCCATGAAGTACTTCATGGGTTATTGAAGTATTGAAGTTCATGGGTTCATGAAGTACTTCATGGGTTCATACTTACATAAGGTACTTCATGGCTGATGATTGCTGATAGGCATGAAACTTTAAGTTCCATTAAAAAATGTTTTTTCGAAAATTTAATTATATATATATATATATATATATATATATATATATATATATATATATATATATATATATATATATATATATATATATATTTCAAACAACTTTTAAAATGTATTCTGCAAAATAGAGTGCTCAATGTTTTTAAAAAAACAGAGCAATTTTAAATTAGTAGAAAATCACTTAACAAAAACATTTTTTTAATTTAAAATTTTTCTGATAATGATGCATTTGATGATAAGATGATGTATTTTCTGACAAGTCTTTATTGATGAAACACAGTGTAAAACAAAAAACAACAATAACAACAAGATATTTTCCTTTTTAAATCATACAATAATATAATAATAATAAATATAATAATGATAATAAAATTTTCTATTGATTGTAGTAAGTAAAAATAATTGCTTAACCTATATAAATACACACACACACACACACACACACACACACACACACACACACACACACACACACACACACACACACACACACACACACACAGTATCGGACAAAACGAGTGCAACCAAATAATGCTAATTTAGTTTCTTTATATAAAAGTGTTGCATTTTTTCAATTTAGAGAAATAACAATGTAACTGTTTAGAAACAAAGTTCTTCAAGTTTTATTCATCACAAAGTTCATTATTTGTACACGAAAATTGATAAATTAATCAAAAGTATTAAAAAAAAGTTGATTTCCTTCTGGACAAAACAAGTGCAACTCGACAAAATGTTGACCAAGCTGTATTTCGCTATCAATATTTCATGGCGAATCCTTTGTTATCAATCACAGCCTTGCATCTTCGAGGCATAGATTCGATCAGGTGATCAATGAAACTTTGTGGAATTGCTGCCCAGGCTTTTTGGATTTGTTCAAACAGTTGATCCTTATTACAAACACCTTCACAATTAATTCTGCGGTTGACAATCTCATACAGGTTCTCGATAGGGTTGAGATCCGGAGATTGAGGCAACCATTCCATCACCGATAGGTGGTTGTCTTGAAACCACTGCTAGACTACTTTTGCAGTGTGTTTCGGATCGCTGTCTTGCTGAAAAACCCATTTTATTGGCATATTCCATTCAGCATGAGGTAACATAACATCTTTCAGGATATTTTTATACATGAAACGGTCCATTATTCCATCGTTTCGATGTATTGGACCTAGAACGTTAGCAGAAAAACACCCCCAGACCATTACATTGCCTCCACCATGCTTCACGGTCTTATGGCTGTAACGTAAATCGAGGCGTTTTCCGGCCGGTCGACGTACACAGCAAATGCCATCGCTCCCAATGATGTTGAACTTCGATTCATCACTGAACAGGACAGTTTGCCATTTCTGCACATTCCAGTCAATATGAGATGTAAATAAACAGGAGTCTTTTCTCCTGGTTTTTTAGTGAAATCAGCGGTTTCTTTGCAGGGCATCGAGAAAACAATCCGGCTTCAACAGCACGTCGTCTGATTGTTCGGTCCGATACAGGCAGCTCTAATTGCTTTTGTATCTTAACTGATGATATCCAGGGATCCTTCTTGACGGATCTGACGATAATAGAATCCTCTTTAGAAGTGGTGGAACGCGGTCTTCCACCTTTGTTATCTGCTGCCAACTTCCCCGTAGAACGATATTTGGAACATAGTCTTGATACGGTCTATTTTTTCACGCAATATTTATCACAAATACTTTTTTGTGACATTCCACTTAGGTAATCGCTAATAATTTTCTTTCTTAGTTCCAATCCAAGACTGTCGGGAGCCATTTTTGCACTTGAAGTCATTAAAATAAAAATAAAAAATCACGCTTCTCAAGGCTTACCGTGTTACATTTACCTTGTGATGATACAATAATGCTCTGTGGAACTCAACGTCTTGGTTGGATGTGGACTGTATTGATGTAATGAAACACTTGTTGTATTTCACTTCTTGTATTGATGTCTTTCGATAAAACACTTTGATAAAACTCACTTCGATAAACTGTCTTGATAATACTGACCGATTGACTTCTATATACTGACCGAATTACATGTCGATTAACATGTCTCTTATATAGTAAAATGAACCTGTGTGAACCTGTTCTGGAAGATTCTAGATGCTTTTTTTCAATGCTTCTGGATGCTTCTTCTGGAGACTTCTGGAAGCTTCTGGATACTTCCTTTAATTATTAAAAAAGTTGCGTGACGTTGACACGGACCAGATATAAGAAAATGAAACAAACCAAAAAAGTTGCACTTGTTTCGTCCGCTGCAAAATGTCAACGAAATTCTGCCTGTGTGCTGTCACCTGTCAGCTGATTGCTCATGTCATGGCATGCTATGACTCCAGACTCCTGAACTGTTTGCTGTGGTAGTATAGTTCGTTTCATTTTTAAGACATGTAAAATTAGGAACACTTTTTAGCATTGTTCGATGTTGGTTGCAAATGTTTTGTCCAATACTGTGTGTATATATATATATATATATATATATAAAAATGATAATAACATAAAATAATATAATATTGAGTAAATTAATTATAAGTATTTAATAATAATACCTAAATGATTGATAAGGATGGTGTCAATTAAACAGAATTCTGATCAAAGGAGTGACACCGGTTTTTAAATATAATATGATTAAAGATGTGTATACACACATAGAACATACATAAACATTTAAAAAATCATACTTTGATGATAATAATAAAAAATAAACAAACAAGAAATTAATGACAATAGTTGTAGTAATCATAATTAAAATAATAGGAGTATATTTTAAATGTTGATTACTAAGTGAAAATCATGTCAATAAGTTAAAGTAAAATTGTTCTCAGAATTTTTTAAAATTGATTTTGTTTTAAATTAAGAAAAGTCGATAAAGGTGTTTGGAGTTGTAGTTTTTTGGATCATTCACTATGCATACATTCACAAATGCACTGATAGACAACAGAATGTTTACCATACTTCTGAGTTTTAAGTGATGGTACACTAAGTTTTCCATTATATATGTTTTTTAGTAAAGTATGTATGTATTATTCTACTTTCTGTAAAAAAAGTCGTTTATAGAAGAGGGTAAATTTTTATTATGAGTCAAAAACAAAAAGAAGATTAGCAAATTTTACAAGTGCTGGAAAGATAGGAATTTTCAGTTTTTTGAAAGATTCTGATATTTCTGACTGATAAGGTTGGAAGTTTAAAATTCTTATAGATTGACATTGAGAGGACATCATTTTTTTGATGGGATAGTTGCCATTTTGACCTTAAATTTAACAACAGTAACTAAGATGCGATAAAAATAATGCACAGTAAATATTCTTTAGTGTGAATTTATCAACATAATGACGAATTATTGAAAGTGCGCCGTTAGCTTGAGTTAGTTTCTTGCGTAGCTTATCAACATGAAAATTCCACGAGAGATTGCAGTCAATCAAAAACACAGAGATATTTAATAACTTTTGTAGGATATAACCGATTATTATTAATTTTAATTTTAGAATTGTTGTTTTGATTGTGTTTTTTTTCTAGAAGATGGAAAAAAGGTTAGTTCAGTTTTTTTTTGCATTAAGACATTAGGTCTTAACTTAATCAGTCAACAATACCTTTTAGATCAGTATTTTTGTTTTTACATTGAGAATTATACGATTTGTTGATATGCAATAGGTTTGTGTCATCAGCAAAAAGATGAAAAGAAGCGAATAGAGTTGTTTGTCACTAACATAAATTAGGAACAAAAGAGGACCCAAAACAGAACCTTGAGGAACACCACACTCAACAGATTTATTAGTAGAATTATAACCATTAATACTTATAATTTGTTTCCGATCTGTAAGATAAGAGCAAAACCAGTCACTTACAACACCACAAATACCATAGTGTTCTAATTTAGAATTTAAAATATTATGATCAATGGTATCAAAAGCTTTTTGTAAATCTATAAAAATACCACAAACAGAATGACCAGTGTCGAGAGCTTTCCTGATTTTTTCAGTTATACTTATCAATGCATGGCAGGTAGAATGTTTTGAGCAAAAACCAAATTGAAATTCATTTTAACACTTAAAAGAGTTAAGAAAAGAGTATACTCTAAAATACATAAGTTTTTCAAGAAGTTTACTAACGTAAGATAAAAGAGAAATAGGAGTTAGTACATAAAAGTTTAGAGCCGTTTTTAAATATTGGAACAACACAAAATAGTTTTAGAACATTCGGAAAAGTTCTATTTACGAAGGATAAATTAAGAATATTTGATTAATTCATAGTTAAAATCGATAAGAATGTTTTTGGGAATGCTATTTGGGCCTATTGATTTTCTCGGCTTCAAATTAGATATAAGAGATGAAACTTCAGGAATATTTGTTGGAGATTTTAATGTAAGACGAATAAATATTGGATTCAAGTTTTTGTGCAATGTTTGTAAAAAAAAGTGTTAAACTTTTCAGAGATAAGATTTGGTTCAGTTAAACATGTTTCATTATCTTGTAAACAATTGAGAGATGAGTGATTAGTTTTTGACATTTATTAAATTATTGATTCCATACAAAATTTCGCGAAGATTTTTTACATTTTCTGTAAAGTACTTATTAAAATGCATTTTTTTACTGAGCTTAATTAAGGTAATTATCATGTATTTATATTGTTTGAAAGCAGTTTAAAATTTGTTTATGTTCCTAATATCTTTTGATCTTAACATTTAAAAAAAAAAGATTGTGTATTTGAATCAATTTTCAGATTCCTATTGTAATCCAAGGTTGAAATTTTTTTAAATGGGGCGTAGCGGTTCAAAATCAAAGTTGTTTCAGAAATAAATGTTTGGAAAAAAGAGTCAATATCACTGTTCTCTATAAGATTATCCCAATTAATTTTTAATAAATCTGATTTAAAGTTTATTTAAATTTTAAAAATTTCTGCGATATAAATTGTGGTTGCGTGGTATAAATAACTTATTAAAATTAGGACAAATACAAAATTGAGGTAAGCGATCAGAAACTGAAGTTGTAAAATTTCCTGAAATATTTCATTAGTTATTAAATTAGGAAAAATATTGTCAATGATTGTAGCAGAGCGGATAGTAATTCTGGTTGGAAAAGTGATAAAAGGGCGAATATTATAAAAAGAAAGCAAGTTTAAAAAATCAGATGCTACAGTGTCATTATTTGATTGTATCAGATCAATATTATAATCACCTAGTAAGAAAACCGATTTTCAGCACTTAATTTTTATAAATGCAAGCAACAATAATATTAGATTTTATAAAAAAAATATTTCAACTAATGTTGATTCTAAACAATATGGTGTATAAATCATTAAATCATCCCTTCGTTTATATAATAAATTTTTTGATAAGTATAACAATGTACCTCCACAAGAAGATTCAGTTAGTGTGGGCTCAATGTTGTAGTTATCAATGAGGATTGGATGAATTGATGATGTTCCTTTTTTTAATCGTGTTTTGGTTATATCAATAATGGAAAGTTCAATTCATTAATGATAGTAATGTTTAATTCCTCAAGGTGTTTTTGCAAAGATGATATGTTTAGATGAAATAAAGAGAGAGCACCAATTTTGTCAACGTTTAGTGAACAGAATTTACTTATATCATTATATTTGCAAACTATGTCTATTGATGCATGGATTTCTTAATCTGAATCTAAAACATGAGATGAAACACAATCAATAATTTGATTAGAAACTTTATTTAAATGAGAAGACGGAAAGAGATTTATTGACGGAGGTAAATCATCAATTAAAAGAATTTTGTCAGAAGAAAATAGTAATTTGAATTTGTTATCTGGTACATTTGTAAATGGAAAGACACCTTTGTACAACTTACACAATGCCGCGTTTGCAACCCTTTTATTATAACATTTTTATTAAACAATAAAACTTTTTTGTTAAGTGATTTTCTATTAATTTATATATATATATATATATATATATATATACACCCTATAAAAAAATGTAAAAAATTGAAATAAATAAATAATGCTGAACTTCATCTTGTTCAACCAATGTTGTTTTATAATTTATTAAATAAATATCGGATTATAATTTCAAAAATTATTCTTTAATTTTTATTATATTTGTAAGTGTTATATTTACCCTCATTATTCAAGATAATAATAAAAAAATAAATTAAAAAAAAAAAAATTTGAATTTTTTTCTCAAAAAGAAAAATATGTCCAAACAGGGTCATACCAAACAACAGCCAAACTATTTTGACAACTTTGAAAATATACCATTTTACCAACAGAATATTCTAAATCTGGGGGAACACTGGTTATATTAATTCTCCAAAGACCCTGTCATCTTTTTCTAAAATAAGCACTTTCAACCTTAATGACTTAATTCTACACAAAGGCACCAGAGTAATTCTTTAAATGTTCTTTTTTAGTTGCTTTTTTCCTTTTCTACCGTAAATTGTGCCAGCTAATATGTATTGCAATCTATTGTTTACTTTGACCAGCAAATAACTTTCAATAGGAACAACACAAAAGCTTGTAAACTCTCAGGCTATGAGTTGATGGTATTTTTCAGACATATATTGCTGTAGGTTTTTTGGTTTTTTATATACAGGGTATTTTTAAAAATACTAACAAAGTAATTTAGATCTAATTTATTGTTGTTACTAATTTGCTCACTGATTTTTATTGCTGTGATGTTTTGTAGCATCTTATTGCTATAAATATTTTTTATAAATACATTTGTAATAAATTATAATTCTAGGTTCACATACTTTTTGCTACACTTTGCAAAAGTTGTTTGACAGCCATTAATATTATTTTCTTTCATTAACAGATCAAGTTTATTCTTTATGTCTCAATCTTAAAAACATTAATAATTAGTATTTATTAGTAATCTTTACAATATTTATATAATCTTTATTGTTTACAGAAAACAGAGTCATTTTATCAAGTTATTTAATGTATTTGATCATTAAATTTTCTAAAGTTGCAGTAAAATAGTATTAATAGTAAAATAGATCTTAGTGAATTATAAGTCCAACATTGAAAGATAAAATTACCTGCTCATGAGTAAGTCACTGTAGACCAGAGTGACCACGAGGGTAAGTTGTTCCCCAGGTCTGAATTTTTTTTTTTTTTTTTTTGTGAATAGTTAGGTATACATTAGTAGACACCAATTTATATCATTAAAAACTTCTGGGGTGTTGGAAATTCCACAAAAAAAATTAAGACAAAAAAATCAAAGTTTGCATCAAAAAAATTAATGTTTTTTGATATACAACACTGGATTTCAGCCATTTTGCATAATCTATATGTATATATTATTTTTTGAATTCATGATGAATAACTTCTCCTGTTTGCTCACAGTAAACTACTAGGCCGCTGTCAATAGAATGAAGAAAAGGAAATATATGACATACTGCTATGTGAACTTTCCATGTAACACTGAGCTCAATACCCTCAAATGTGGCATGCACGTATTCAATCCAATCTGCATAGGACTTTTTAAACTCCAGAACAGCAGTGCTGATGTTATTCCCTGCTACCATACCAAACGCTTAAAAGCATTTAAACTTTCTAAGACAGTTTACTGTTTGTAAACTCATATTTTCCATTGTTTATAATATCTCTTTCAAGTATATCCACCAAAAAAAAAAATTTCAGACCTGGGGAACAACTTAACCTGGTGGTCACTCTGGTCCACAGTGACTTACTGATGAGCAGGTAATTTTATCTTTCAATGTTGAACTTATAATTCACTAAGATCTATTTTACTACCCTGCAAGTTATTTGAAAAAATGCGTTGCTAGAATTGTTCCCTAATGTGGTTATCCTAAAAGTCAAATTTTCCATTGTTTATAATATCTCTTTCAAGTATATCCACCAACTTCAGGAACTTGCTTGCATTGTTTCCGTCAAGTCCTACATCTTGGTATCCTTGAAGTATGATGTAATTTGGTTGTAACAACATCTCAAACAAATGCCATACACTAAGCAGAAGTAATGCAAGTTTACTTACTATTCCCATTAGAACATGGAGCTAAAGAACCTAATGTGGTTATCCTAATTGATCATTTCTCATAGTTTTAAATTTTATTCACATTTATTTTGGCTATAGAGACCTGAGGCCATAAGGACCACTAAATTAAAAAAGACCTCTCATTTATTAAGAAAAAGGGTAGTAACAACAAATATTGTTATAACTCTCTCTACATTTAACTTACATTTTAACACAAACTTTTATGAATAAGGTCACTGAGGATCTGAGAAGAGTTTATTCAAATTTAAAAGTATATATTTTAAAAAACAAAACAATAACAAAAAAACAATATTAAAGATTTTACCTTACGTTGAAAATCTCCATCAAGAGCTGCAACTATTACAGTTTTTTTCATTCCAGCCATCTCTTCACAAAATTGTACAACATCAGGGTACTAAAAAATTTTAAACTTTACAAAACTTTTATTAGGGTACTTAAGATTTTTAAACTTTGTAAAATCCATTTAAATATATATATATTTTTTAAATTTACGAATCTAAAAAGCCTCTAAAGGAGGCCACTCATTTTAGTGTGAGTAGCTTTCCACAAAACTTAAAACTGCCCAAGCTTTGTGTGTTTGTGAATGGAAGAAAGTTAAAAACATTATTGACACAATGCTCTAAATCTATTTTGAATTATGACATAAATATGAAAAATGTCACGCCAACAAGAGAAAAGGTTGTCATGATGATTTTAATTCATAATTAGATATTAAAATTTTTTAATTCAAATAATATCATATTTGAAATTGTATCCAATAAAAAATGTAAATCTGGATCATAAAAGTCATTAAGTAAAACGTTGTTTGCAGTTGTTTAAATATTAGATGCGCTATTTATTTCAAGCCTTCTTAAGAGATGCGTGCGGTTTTTCGTCTTGCTTGTCCACAAAAATTTATTTTTTATTCAAACAACTTGGTCACAACTGTTTTTTATGTTTTAGTTTCAAAATTTTAATTATATTTTAGTTTTAAAAGTTTTATTTTATTTTAGCATTTCAATACTTAGCAGAAGTTTCAAAAACAAAGAAAGCAAATCTAACAAAATAGAAATAGGAGACTTTTTTCTATTTTTCCTGATTTGGCAGACACCCTGCAATACAAAGGGCATATTTAAATGAAATGATATAATAATAAAATCTTTATTAATTAATATTGTTAATCAATCTTTTTTAAACTAAGCAATAAATAAAGCAACCTTGCAAAATGAAAAAAAATAACAATTAATGACCGAGATATTAATAAGTGTAAATAATGCTGGATATTATTTGTTATCAAAATATCTAGCGTTATTTATGGATATTATGTTTAATATCAAAACAAGCAAGTACAGGTTTCATTAAAATATTACCTTGAGGTTTTCACTGTTCTCACTTAAATGACCTGCAACTATTCAGTGGCGTAAATAATATTTAGAGTCCTTGTCTGTTCGAATCATACTAGAGTACCCTAGAAACTCTCATTTGGATTATAAGAAGTCCTTAAAGTCGAAAATGTTTCGGGACACTCAACTCAGACTCTGAAAATAATGACCACTTTGACAAAATCTTGACAAGGCAGAACAGAAGAAAAAAAAAAAAAAAAAAAACCTGCTATGCAACCTCAATGATTAAAAGTTAAAAAAATCATAAAATTACTGTAGCTATATAAATACAATAGCATAACTTTTTTTTTGCATAAAAAAAAAAAAAAAATCAGTGTATGTATAGAGCTTCAATTATTTAATCGCAAAAAAATAAAATTTATATATGATGTATATATGATAGGCACTTCTATATCGATAGCATGTTTATTAAGTTAATTAAATGACTTGTAAAATTCATTGATTGAATTGTAATATATCTAACATGTCACATTGATTTTTCTCAAATAAATAAATAAATATATTTATTTGAGAAGTTATATATATATATATATATATATATATATATATATATATATATATATATATAATATATATATATATATATATATATATATATATATATATATAAACAGAATTATTTAAAGTAATTTGTTGCTTCACAGCTTTCAACTCAAAAATTAATATGACAAACAACTTAAATAATCTATTGACGTCTTTTAAAGAAAAAAAAACAAAAACAAATAGTTAGGTGCACAACTTATTTATTAACTATAAAAAAGATTTATTTAGCAAAGACCGTAAACGAATTGTGGCTTCTTACAATGCATCTTCACCTAAATAAGTGCTCAGTTATTTGTATGAATAATAAAATAAGTATGTTGAAAAGAGAAAATTTATAGAAATTGGGCACTAATTGTAGTTTACCTTTCAAAAGAATTTACATTTCCTTCACCACAACCATTTACTCCTGATGTACTACCTGCAGTCAGTAGATAAACTAAAGTTGTTCAACCCATAACACCAGGTAATGTTTCTCCATTAAAAACAAGACAAAGATTGTTCAAGGTGTTTTGAAAAGAAAAAAAAATTAGAATTTTGAACTACACAGGTCAATAAAAAGCTTAGACTCTCAAATTCAGTTGAAAGAAGTGAAAAGTTATTAATCAAGAAAAAATATAAAGTAAATATTGTACATCAAAGTCTGCAAAGAAAAGATTGCAGAATCTACAGGTATAAAAATAAAATAACCAACCTTACACAGGACTGTTAAAAAGTTTCATATAAAAACCAGAACTCTAATAAAATCAAGTAAAAAAAAAAAGAAAAAAAAGAAATTATGTTATTGGAAAAAAAACTTTTAAAGAAGGAACTCATAATTAAGAAAGAGTTATAAGCAAAATTACCAACACTTCACTAGATAACTTATATGCAGAGTTAGAGGAACTGAAAAAAACAGGATACCAATAACATTGTAATAACAAGATGTAATAAGATGCAGTTCAATGCAAACATGAGAATTGCAATTTACAGGTGTTTGGAAAACAATGTTGCAGTTGACACAAAATCAAAAGTAATAAAAGTATGTGTATTCCTTTTAACAAATCAGTCTATACCTGATATACCACTTACTCCTGCAACTATATCACAGATATAGTTGCAGGAGTAGGTATATAAGTTATAGACTAAAAGTTGCAGAGACAATTATTAAATCTGAAAGCATAACTCTTGCATTTGATGCAACTACTTTCAATGGCATTTATATTAACGAAATACACATCGTCACACAAAAGACTGCTCTAACAGCAAGCATTACAGCTTGCTGTTAGAGCAGTCTTACATTACTCTTCCTGGAGGTCGTGCAGTTAACTATGTTATATATATATATATATATATATATATATATATATATATATATATATATATATATATATATATATATATATATATATATATAATATACACATATTTATATCTTCAGATACAAAGAGAAAGGAGATCCATCTTGCTTCAAGCTTTTCTTAAAGGGTCACAAACTGTCCGGTGGGATTTTTCCTTGCTATATTTGGGAACAGACTTCATTTTATTTTCCATATGGCTGGCGTTGT
Organism: Hydra vulgaris; assembly: GCF_038396675.1. Classification (NCBI taxonomy): domain Eukaryota; kingdom Metazoa; phylum Cnidaria; class Hydrozoa; order Anthoathecata; family Hydridae; genus Hydra; species Hydra vulgaris. Next base: position 67,190,933 of record NC_088927.1, on the reverse strand, counting down.
GTTTTTGTATAAAGATTTATTTATAAAATACCTAGAAAAGTCCTGCAATAATCAAACATCCCTCAGGACTTCTGCATTAGGAGATTTAAAAAATCCCTCAATCTGCATCCATTTGCAAGCACTAGGTCTCTTAGGAAAACTTTTGACTAGACCATGGATGGCCATTTTCTATTCAGAGGAAACCAAGCGGAATCATTTTGACATGGTATATATAAAAATGACTTTTTAAAATTTTTTAAATTACATTTCAAATAGTTATTTTATTATTATTATTATTTATTTTACATCTATTATAGTTTATTGATTTTGCATATTGTTTCAGGTTGCAATCTCAAAGTTGCTTTGGGTTTTGTAAAACATGCTGAGGGGGAACCAAATCGTTTCCTCACAACTCAGTCTGATACATTTGGTCGCCCTTTGCTGGAAAACACACTTAAATCACTGTGTATAACATATTGCACATGTTAGATAACCTCAATATATACTTTGAACTTTTGTCTAAGTCATCCTTAGCAGTCATGTCTCGCCAGTTATCACGCTATTTAACTGATCCGTTGGCCAATCCATCAAATGAATTGAAGTTGCAAGCTACAAGTGCACCCCATTCATAATATGGGCAGAGAGAACTCTTGGCAAAGTAGATTCTTTGGTAAAAAGAGCACCAAATGCAGAGACTTTTATTGACAGCGTCTCTATAAAGTTAAAGCTAACCACACAGTGCATTGGCTTCTCACTAAAACTTATGAGGAGAGAGAAAAGCTAGTCTCCTTTTGCATTAAAAAGGGTGTTCAGGCAAGACAAACTGGCAAAGAAAGGCAAGAAAATCTCAAGTCACTCATAGGTATGGAGATTAAACAAGCCTGGAATGTGTCTAATTCTGATGTTTTGTTTAGAGATAAAATTCTAAAAGTGTCTTGTCCGAAGAATACTGGGGTATTCTTCGGACAAGACACTTTTAGAATTTTATTTTTAAATTAAGTATTTTTCTGGTAGCTTATTGGAAAATAAATGAACTAGAGAAGATGCAGAGGATTCTAAATTGAATTTGGATTTATCTTGACAGACATGGTTTTGGGAGATTTGGTTTTATGCTGACCTGTTATTTTGTATTTAACATAAAATAATTATTTTATGAGATTCTATTTTATTAGGTCTTAAAAATAAATTAAGACCTAATAAAATAGTACCTCATAAAGGAGGGAGGGGGTCTGCATATCCTCTGCCCCACTCCTCTTATTTATTTAATTTTACTCCTGCATTGAGTTTTAATTATATTATATATATCATTTGGAAAAAAATGTAACCTCCCTTCCTTCCATGAACCCCCATTGGCTCACTTGCTTTGCCTTGCTATGCAATATTTTATGGACGACTCCTTGAATACTTGCATTTTAAGTTAAAAACATTGTTATTGCTCTTAATTTCGTAAATTTATAAAAGTTTTGAAAATTTTGATCACAGAAAATACCTGAATTTCCATATATATTTTTGTCATCATTTTTAATGGTTTTAAATTCCATAATTTTTTTTCTACTTATCATAAATTTACATGTTTGGTACTATTTTAAAGAAAATTCGAAACTCTTTCTAATTATTGTGGTTTTAAGTTACTTTTGAAAACTGGAAAAAAATGTTAAGTGCCTATATGTGAGGACTATTTGAAAAATAAACAGTTAGAGCTTAAACACTTACAAATTGCCCTTCATCAACACCTATGACATCAAACTCTTTGGTTAAATGCTTAACATCTCGAAGAACAGTGCATGCAACAGCTTCATGAACTCGCCTGTTAAAAATTAAAATAAAATAGAAAATTTTACTGCTGCATAATCATACAACTTTGTCACGTATTGAACTAAGCAACTATAGGGGAGAGTGGTGTACCTTGGAGGCACGTCAATGTTTAGCCATCTTGAGTGATGAATTCAAACTGAAAATTTAGTTGCATGTATTGGCCATAAAGGCTCATAATAAGTTGTTTTACCACTGCTTAACACATTTGTTGTTGCAATATAAATAAAAGTTTATTTCTGGTACCAAAAAGTAACTTTTTCAGAGCGTATTTTTTTCCTTCTGCAACTGTAGGTATAAACTTTATTTTAAAACAGATTATCAAAATTTCTAAAGCATGTTTTCAGCTACATTTATGCATGTTTAAAACTGCTTAACTCCTAACATATAAATATATGGTAAAGATTTTGTATAAGCTATGGTAGCAGTGTACAATGGAGGTGGCTAATGTTGTGAACCTTGGTGGTACCACCAACATACACAACATTAGCCACCTCCAAGTGTGTACCTTAGTGGTACCACCAAGGTAAACACTTGCATGATTTTGTAAATACTATTGAGTAATACTTGCTATGAAAATATTTTTTTAATGTAATATGTTAAGGTTTATGATTTTTTTTTTTGTTTATTAAGAATTTTTTTAGTATCATATGATAAGTGTATTTCTTTGTTAAATTGTAATTGTCTTTCTTAAATTGTTATCTTCTCTTTGATAATTTTCTCAAATTATCAAAGAGAAGATAAAACCGTGTATGAGCTGGACAAATCAGACATGGTCATTCAGTTGCCAAATTCCTCTATTACAGGAGGTTTAGCATTATCATTTGGCATTAACTTTGATTACCTGAATGTAGAGTAGTTGTGATGTTTAGAGTAAATGTAGAATCAAATCAAAAGTAGAGTAAATGTTAAATCAAAGTGAAAGACTTTAATATACTAAGAATATTACTAAACTTTAATGTAGAAATTTGTTATTACTCTTTTCTTAATCAACTTTATTTTTTTTAAAGTTTTTTAATACTTCTGAGCATAAATTAGCTCAAATTTATAATCATATATAAATTCAACATAAATATAAATTAATATATAGTTTATATAAATCTAACTAGTTAGATTAATATTATCTCAAATGAGGCTGATGTGAAGTCCAATTATTCTATAAGTAAACATTATATCAAATTTCTACTGCTTTGTACTTATTCTGTTAAAACAATAATACCTTCAAGGTACAACATACATACCTCCAAGGTACACCACCAATGGTATACCTTGGCTGTAGTGTAAGCTATTTTTAAAAATTAAAAAAAGGGATGAAAAAATATGTCTGGATGTTTAATAAAAAATCCTAGCATAACTAAAATCATCAAGATAAAGAAAATAAATTGTTACTGATCATATTGTAAGTATTTTTTTTAATATTTGCAAAAGTTTGAAAATACCTCCGAAGTAAACCACTCTTCCCTATAATATATAAAACCGGTATAAAAGTACACCTAGTTAAAATTGTACAACAACTATATTATACTTTATCAAAAATAAATAAAAAAAAGACAAAACAAAACAACAACAGAAAGTTTAATTTTTGAATCGTATAACATAGGTTATGTCAACATCCACGCCAGTGTCAATGCATTAATGGCTGCAACACCATATTAATGTACACTATGTTGTCAGTATGATAATGGTTGTAACAAAATGTTAAAAAGATAATAGATACTTACTGGTCATGTGTGGAAACACCATTATTGCTATAACGAATATCTTTTTCATATTTAATTAATAAACACTTGTAGCGTGCAAAACTGTAACGAGTAATTCTTCTCAAAAGTTCAGTTCTAAATACATTAACATGAGAGCTTCAGGAAAAGTTAATCAATATTTGATATATTTTTTTAATTTAAAGAAACATATTTCTTACGTTTTCCCAGAAAACATTGGACCAAAGATAAGCTAAATTAAAATTAAATAATAAATAAAAAAACTTACATATACACTAACAATACAATCCTTAAAAGGTTTTGTCATAGCTTCAGTATCTAAATACGTATACTTTTTTTAAAACTACCTTTGGAAATATCGTTAAAAATAGGTCAATTACCATTATTACAAAAATGTTTTTTTTATCAAATTAAGCAATAAATTTCACACTAAAATATAGTTAACAAATGTATAACTACCTGAATTTGTCCATTGTTAACATGAGGATAAGAATGTTGACGGTAAATCAAAAGTTTATCAAGACTCATTCTTTTATGCACAAAATATTAACACAATTATATATTCATATATATATAAAATAACTTATGTATACTTTGAACTCATACATGAATAAACTTGGCGCAAAAACCCTTTGCCCAAAAGCACGTGTTTGTCGTGGATTGCGCTAAAGCTTAATTTAACGGCTCCGAGACAAAAATTTTTAATACTTTTACAATTTGAAGCAAATAAACACGAAGCAGTTAACTCAGTAACATAAAATACAGTAAAATTAATATAACTTATTTTTCAAAACGCGTTTATTATCAAATTTTAGAAAAACTTAACAAAATCTAATAGCAAAAACTCTTCGTTAAATGTTTTTTTTTTAAACTATGGTATTTACAACTTTTTAAAAATATTTATTCAATAATGTTTAAAGACATCTAAATTAACTTATTTTGTAGAAAAACTTTGAACTTTTTTTACCTAAGATGTTTTGAAAAAAAGCTGTTTCATATAACTTTAATTTTTTAATATTTATACAAAAAAAAGTTACGGAAATATATATCCTGTCTTAAACTAAACTAAGTTTTGTATAAAAACAATATAAAAACATCTATGTAAAAATTAAAATTACGTGATTTTCATGCCATTGCATTCATCAGATGAAGTTTAATTTTTTTTTTCATTAAAATATTTATATACAAACTTGTTAGACAAAACTATTGTGAAGCGATATTACTGACAAAACTAATATTTTTCGTGGATTTTTATTGCTACATATTTAATAATAAGAACAGTCATCGGGTCGATATAAGTTTATCGTGATGAATGATTGATATTTTATAAAGTAAACGTTGGCTGCTATTGGTTTTGAAATTTTTCAATTCTGATGGACATGGTCAATATAAATCATGACTACTTTCTTGCGTCCGATGTAATCCTGGTTAGATTATATAAGTACAAATCAAAGTTATTTTTTTATATAACGTCTTACTTATTCAAAAATAACTGAACAAATAAAAGTTTCTTACAGTAATAAACTTAAGTTTAACAGATATTTTAAGAACGCTTGAAGTTAGCAAACGAAGAGTTTTTCAAGGAGTCAGCAAAAACAGATCGTTAATTTGGCAATCATATCAAAGTTTATTACAGTTTTTAAGAACCTGACCCATAACAAGCTTTTGTTGTTGTTTGAGATAGGAAACTTTCACACTCCAAACAATTATGAGTTTATGTTCATGTAAAATAAGGAACATTTGCAAAAATTTGAAATGATTGGAGCCTGGGAACAAATAAATCCCTAAGCCCTAAATCTTTATTTGTTTCCATGCTCCGGTCATCTTCTTATTTTGGATAAGTTTCTTATTTGACTTATAAATGTTTAGAGTGTGCTTTATGTCTAAAAGATACCTATCTCAAACAACTAAAAAAGCTGGCTAAGGGCCTGACAAATGAATAACTAGTTTTCTGCTATTAAAATACATCAAAGTTATCGGGCATTGGTGTTGTAAGCGGATATCGAAAGCCAACATAAAGGAATAAGTTAAAGCAGTCTTTAGAAGAAAGTACTGTGTTGCATGTTAAAAACAGTTTATGGCAGAAAGGATGAAAATCATTTATGATTTTTATCCTTTTTGAATATTGGTGTATGCTCAAATGCATTGGTGTATGCTCAGAAGCGCAAAACTTAATTCAGAGCCGATGAAACGGGGAGGCCCTCCCCTTCCTTTTTTTTATAAAGGACCTTCATTTTTTTTAGAGAAAATCTCAGATATAGAGGACTTTTTTTAAAAATTGACAACTGTGCCCCTCGACTTTGAAACCCGTGTAGTCGGCCCTATAATTTACGGCCCTATAATTTAATTTACTATAATGACTATAAATTTTTTATACGTGAAAAATACGAAGCGTTTAAAAAACCTGCTTAAAAAAGATGATGTCAAAGTAAAAAAAAAAAGAAACGAAAAGTTAAAAGCATTAAAAAAAGGTTGGGTTGATAATATAAAAGAAACATCATCACAAAAAGCTTATTTATTTGGTGGATTTTAAATTTGGTATGATTTCGTATTTTATTTTTCTTATTTTCTCAGAACTGCATTTTAACGCTACTTAGTTTGACTTGCAACATCTTAATATGTTCAAACAATTTACTTCAAGTTTTCAGGAGTTATTCAAAATACATAGATGAAAGAAATGAATGTAAAAATTTTGAAAAAATACATTTATTTTTCGCCTTTTTAGTGTTTTGACATAGCTCTACTCTCTGAAAATATTGCAAAAAGCAAAAAATGTTAAATAAAAAGGCTAATTATTGTTTGTTTCCAGAGATTTTAATTCATTTACTTTATTTCATGGGTTGAAAGACAATTGCTAAGTTTTAATGCTTAAACATTACTATAAATTGAAAAATCGTGTTGCTAGTATAGGTATTAAACGCTTCATTTTCACGTAATTTAGACAATTTTCTGGTTTTTTCATGAAAGATGTAGATATTAAGCGATATTTACGTTGCAAGAACCATATTCTTATTTGAAACAAATGGTGGGTTTTGATTTACCGTCAACATTCTTATTCAAAATCACTATTTTTTGTAGAATTTTAGTGCTATTCGTTTAATGATAAGAAAATTTATTGGGTCGAGATAATTTTATAGTGATGAGTGATAATTTGTAAAGTAAGCGTGGGTACTATTGGCTTTATAATCTTTCAAGTTTAAAGGACATTGTAAAGTCAATATGAATCATGATTACGTTCTTACGTCGGATGTAAACCTGGTCTGTAAAGCTGAAAACCTTGTCTGTTTTTGTGTACGTTCACTTTCATTACAAAAAAAACACAAAGTCTTGACATGACATCTGAAGTAAGGTTTCACTTTAGAAAAGTCGAGGTTTCATTGGAGTTATTAACACTGTTTTCTTATTTATTTATTTTTATATGTTATATATTCATCATTTCAATAGTCTTTTTTAATTTACTTTTTAACTTTGCAATAACATGTATCTTAACAAGGAAATTATTATTAATACATATTTTTTTACGAATACTAATTGCAGTACGATAGTTCAATAGTAGTAGGACTTTCGTCGGAATAATAGGACTTTTGTCGGAATAATAGTAGGACTTTTGTCGGAAAAAGAAAGAGTCACCATAAGTACTATTGTAAAAATGATGTCGCGATTTTTTCAGAATTTTCAAGAATAGTAGTTTTTGCATTGTTTCAGTGGTCTAATGAACTGTTTTATGAACAAATTAATAAATTGTTATACTCAAAGAAGTCAGTTTTGACTGCTGGTTACCTTGATTGGATACTAAAAGCCAACGAAAAGGGGGGTCAGGGGGCACTCCCCTAAATTTTTGTAAAGGATCTTTTTTTTTTTTAAAGAAATTTTAAGATACAGAGAACTTTTTTTAAAAATTAACGATTGTGTGCCCCTTCATTCACAAAAACCCGTGTTGTAGGCACTGACACTTTTGAGAGTTGATGCTTTATTTGGATAATGCATAAAAACTATATAAATAAGCAAGATCTGATATACTGATTTAAAAAAATTCGATTTAGAGTTAGATAATTTATATAATGAGAAATTTAGCTACAGCTATAGAAGAACAAACTAAATTTTAATTTTTTATATAATGGCAGAAGAGGAATTCTAACTTATTCAAAAGACCCGAAAAAATATAAAAACTTCTTATAATAAGAAACTTTTTTAAGAATGCTTCTTTGAAAAAATAATTTTTCTAGGAGTAAGCAAAAACTGATCTTAAGTTTGACAACCATGTTAAAACTATTTTATGACAGTTTTCAAGAACCAGGTTCATAGCAAGTTTTTGTTGTTGTTTGAGATAAAGAACTTTCAGATATGAAGCATACTTCAAATATTTATAAGTTTATATCTATGTCAGATTAGCAAAATTTGCAAAAATTGAGATGACCTGAGTCTGGGAACAAATAAAACAATAAACCCTTTGTCCCCTGCCCTTAATGTGAGAGCAACGAGTTTATAAAATTTTTTTTTACTGTTTATAACTAGATTTATATTCATCAATACATTTCATGTTTCAAGAAATTATCTCTATAGCAATAAGTCTTTGATTTTTATGACCCTGCAAAGTTTTCAGCCCTATCAAATTGAGGGGAGTTCTGACTTTATATTGTCATAACTTTCGAACACTTAAAGAACATTGTATAATCTCTTAGTGTTAAAAAAATAAAGCTTGCTACGGGCCTGACAACAAAAAAAATAAAGTTAAAGCACTACTTAAAAGAAAGTAGGGGAAGTTCGGGCACAGTAGATCAGATTTGTTTTTTTGTTTTAATTGAGCAAAAGTTAAATTATGTATTTTATTTTCAAGGCAAAAGAATTGAGATACATGTCCTTCAGGTTTATTGGTCCCTAGTACTGGGGCACAATGAATCAATGAACACAGCTATGAATTAATGATAGTGATTAGGAGCATAGGCAAATAACTATGAGGCTGAGGAAGCAAAGACATTGTACACTATAGTTCTGGCATACTTTTATTAATTAGATGAGTGTAAAATCAAAAAAATAGACATTTTAAAAATTTAGAGGAAAAAAAAAGAACTTTATTGATAACAAAACTTATAAAAATATTAAAAAACTATTATTCATAACTAAAAGCTAATAAATTCATTTTCATGTTTGTTTGATAAAAATACATGAATTTAATCTTTAAGATCATTAATGGGGCATAGTGAGTCAACCTATTCACTGCACCCCAATTCACTGTGCCCAACTATAACAAATTAGTTTTAAGCCTAACTTTCTGAGATATGAGTGTTGTTAAAAGAAAATGCTAAACTACTTAAAGGAAGCATAAATATCAATAACCCGAATGAAAAACTTCAACTTTTAAAATTATTTAAACCGTGATCTCCATAACAAACATAAGGAAGGTAAAAAATACTGCATCTGTTACGTATAATATCTGGTACTTAGCTTCTGCCATAATATCTACAGTCTCGAAAAAATTTGTTAGGCACGACTTTTTGAAAACAAAATCGTGTTGGCTTTTTGATATCAAACTGTTTAAAATGAATTGATTCATAATCTGGTTTCAAAAAAACACTTCATAACTTTGCCAGGGACGCTGGTAAATGATACTGGTCTGTAATTAGATGCTTTTAGTTTGAAACCTTTTTGAACATTGTCGCATGCTCAAGTGCATCAAAGCCTCTTTTGAAAACCGAGTCTGAAAAATATGTCTTATTTTTTAGACTTCGTTTACAAAAGTGTCTAATTTTTCAGACTTCGATACCATGGTGCCCCACTCACCCCTAACCAAAAGAGGGGCGTTCGTATTTATTGACTGGTTGATTTTATGAGCGATTTCTTTTTGTTGTTCAAGAGAAGCAAAAATGTTTTTTGTTTTTCAGGCAATTTAATTGCGTCTCATATTGAACCGGACAGTCAATGGACGATGAAAGGAAAGCATTTGTATAAAAAATTAGCTGTCTGTAGTTCGTTATTTTTTTCTTCCTTTCCTTGTTGAGTGCTGTAAACTCAAGTTGTTGGGTTGGTATCCTATCATCACGAATATCACTTTGAAGCCATTTGTTTTGTGGTGTATTTCCGCCTTCAAGACGTACTTGAAGAAAACTAGATAAAAAATTATTGAAGTTTTTACCTATTTTAAAGACGACATTGAGACTTTATTGTAATTCCAATAAAATCAATTGCTTTTAAAAAGCTCTTCAACTTTGTTATTAACAGCTTTTTCCGATTCGACGATAGCAACTAATACAACATTGCACTCTCTCATTGTCTGTCTTCGGAATCGTTATGGAAAGCCTTAAAAAGTTAATGCTCATCTAAAACTAGTTTTTGTTATTTACCGAGTAAGTTAGAGTAAGATTGCTTTGCCTCTTGACTTATTGTGTTGTTGATAAACGCGTTACTAACGAATGTCTTCTTTTATTTGCTTATTTTTATTTACTTATATTTATTTAGTTATACTAACGAAGGTCTTTCTTTATTTTACTGCATCTCGTAATCCGGTTAGAGCTGTGGATAGCATGCTTGTGAAAAGATCCTTAGCCATTTTGAGATTATAAGGTTTTTGAGCTACCCAAGAAGTAGATGTAATGTCCAGAGCTGACCCGATGTTTGGGGCATAGTTTTGTTCCATTGGGGCGCAGGCGTTACTGGATTAGCGATTTCAATAATATGTATATATCTTATTTTATAGAGACTATAAGTTTCAGTGAATGTGTTTTTTCGTGGAAATTATTAAGTTTTAATATACTATTTCCGCAATTATTTTTATGATGAATGATAAGTGCTTTTATAAATAATACTTTGATATATTTATATATGATAAAATGTTTTTTTGTAAATATTTATATGACAATATCTTTTTGAAAAATCACATAGAAAACTTTGTTATTAACCCATCTGTGCGTCTTCTAAACCCTTCAAATTTGAGCAAGGAAGAATTATCAAAGTAACATGAAAAATCAATTGTGAAGGTAAAATAAGCTTTTTTTAAAGCGATGACAAAGTACGCAAAATGTAGCTCAAAAATTCGTTTAAAAAACTTGAAAAGTTAAAAAAAATCAACAGCAAGCATTTATACAAACTTATAGTTTTTGATGTAAACGATTTTTATTTTTTGATTAAGGGAAAAACAATCGACAATGCTATGAGTTTTGTTGAGAATCTTTCCATTTTCAAAAACGAAGATAAAGTATCGGTAAATCATGCAAAATATTAAAAATAATCATCATTTATGATTATTATTTTTTATATTATTAAAATATCAGGTTTTAAGTCCAGTTAATGTTTAATTTCAGGTACAAAAAAATAGTCACATTAACCTGAAGAAGCATAATAATAAAAGCTTATGAGGCAAATTTTTTGACATGAAGTATCAAGAGGGGTGAGACAAACTCTTGCAAAATCAGGTTGCTTAATAGAAG